>NW_015374186.1:957-250607 GCF_001272555.1 Dufourea novaeangliae | reverse complement strand
TTGAAACTCGAGCCTCGAGCCTCGACGACTCGAGCCTTGGAGCTCGAGCCTTGAGCCTCGAGCTTCATATGATTGTAGCCTTAAAGACTCAGTCTTTAAGGCTAAGCTTTGTAGCTTCAAAGACTCGAGCTTTATACAACACTACTCATACTGTATATTTCACGAAGTATTTGTTCGTGTCACTACTTCATGCTTTCCTGCTTTTGTCTTGCAATTCTTTTTTCAACATTAATTACTAACATTTATCTACAAAATAAGTTTTCGACATTGTATTTCATGTACTCATTTTAAAGTCATAGTTACGGAAAGTGAATAGCTTTCAGCTCATGAATAGCGTGCACCTCCATATTTATCAGTGCTTTTTACAACTTTCCCGTCGTATTTCCGATACATAAATATGCTTTTTAGATACATTAAATATTCTTCTATTTTAATTTTAAATGCCGTAAGGTGTATAAATTTCACAAGTTTTTACAATCCTCCATTGAGATGTTAACGGAGATTACTTTCCTATGTTACAACATTTCCTGCGGTGAAAAAGTGACCAGTTTTTCCTAATTACATTTCTTCCAATATTAAGGGTTCCAACGATTACATCACTGTACTTCTATTAATGAAGAAACGTAATTTAAATGTAATATATCTGAAGACCGAACATCTTCTCAGTAGTATTGATTTTTGATATACATACTTACGTATGAACATTAACTGCGAGAAGGTACTGAAAATATTTACTGCTTCATTTCTTCACTGAGAAAAAAATATCAGCAAAGCTTTTATACATGACATTGTTTACAGTGCAATATATTCAAGATAGAATAATTCCACGTGTAAAAATTAATTACAAATGCAGAATGAAATGTTTTTGCGCGATTGAGAAAATGAATTCTGAAAATGTTTGAGGGACCCGTCATTGAATACAATTATGTGTTTATCCAAATTTTTCCTTTTTACTTCTGCTAATGACTGCCAGCCAAAGTAGTAGTATTGCATGTTCAGTTTTCATTAATAACCTGATTCAATTTAATAGTTAGGAAACAGTACTGTTATCGCCGATGTTTTAGATCAAGTAGAAATAGCGAGTAATGACCAGACACGTTAGTAAAATCGCATTTGAAACAGACGAGGTCTAGAAACTTCGAACATCGATTTACCGACAAAAAAATATTTTATTCATCGTTTTCAAGTTACTGTTGCTAGACGAATCATTGTTTTGAGCTTATTACGATTATAAATTACTTCTGTTCATTCCATATGTTAAAGAGTTAGATCACGTTGATGTGTTAAAAATATACGGCATTTTTGAGAATTTATTTTAAGTGACGAAAACATCTTTGTCGATCAAAACTTTGCAATAATGATAGCGGCATGCATGAATAGTATATACAAAATTTGTTTGCAACTTTTCTTTGAAAACTAGTATGACAATCGAGAGTACGAGTACCATGGTGTATGTGGCTGTACGGTGTACGTGATTTCTGAAACAAAATTTCAACAGTGGAATATTAAATAAGTGTAACAATAAGTTGTCTATCGTTCGACATACGAGTTTGTGTTTGGTTGAATAATAACAAAATTGGGACACGTAGAAGAAGAAGATAATTTTCTTTTGTAAGAAAATAGCCCTTCCTATCGCCCGATCTAGAAGTTTCACATTCGGTTTAGAAATAACAAAATGATGACACCTTAAAGCAAAAAGTACGTTTTTTTTGCAAGCAAAGGTCTTTTATTTACGCATGAGTCAGCTAAAAATTAAAATATTGAAATATCGAACCCTATGTCGGACGATAGATAATTTAGATTCATTTAATATTCGATTGTTCAAATTTTGTTGCAAAAACCTTGTCATCAGAGATCACGTACACTGTCTAGCAGTATACGCATATATTACATTTATAAACACTATATTTGTTTTCAATGAAATATTGGGAACAGAGATTTGTATGCTACTATTCATACATGTCTGCATTTACTAAAAAATTTTCATCGAGAAAAGTATTTTTATTATTTAGAAGTAAATTGCCACAAATGTGATATTTTTTTAAATGTCGCCTACACATTGTTCAATCCTTTAAATCGATATTACATCAAACATTCTGCGTTGATTGAAATTACTTAGAATCGAACGATTCGTAAGAAATGACAAAACTTGGCAGTCAAAAGTTTAATTAATATTTCACAGGATTATTATTTTGGCTGGTAGCGGAAGAATAATACTTGTTCATGCAGGAAGGCAATATTGCCAACCGCAGTCATACGTCGGGTATTAACCCAGTTGGCAATTCGCGTGCAAATGGTTAACTTAAACTCGGGCCGTCTTTCATTTAATTTCGTGCGTGACGATCGTGGAAACGATCGAGTTTCGTACGAAGCTTTAGCATCTGCAATGTTTTTAATTTCCTTTTTCTTTCTGGCAAGCTCGACAGTTATTGAGAAGAAGAGACCCGCGTCCGGATGATAATTCTGTCGCTGATATTGTACCTTGTAAGATACACTACCGTCCAGAAGTACTTATCTGGACACTTATACGATGAAGCAAATCTGTGAAATATTCTAAAAATATTTGGACACATTTTCAATACGACCTACCTTTATTGATTTTCATAACTTTATATTATCAAAAGTGAATATTTTAAATTGTTATACAAGAACGGAGGGGAGATCGGTGTAAGTTGTGTTGTTTTTTGCTTCCATTGCTACTAAGGGTGTTCCATCTAATTCTGCCACTGTTAATTATTCTTTTATTTATCACAGTACAAAAAAATGGTTCCGGAAATAGTTAGTGTATTTTAGGAGGGAAATTAGGCTATGACATTGAAGGTCATGTCAAAGTCATATCTTCTGAGATTTTTCTAATGGTAACGTTTTTTTTAAATAAAATGCCTTATTTTTTTGTTTGCCATTACAAAGAGATCATAACCTATCCGACAATGTATCACACTATGCGGTGACAACACTTTGAACATACACTAAAATAATAAATAATGCGATTATGGCGTTTATTTTGTTTCTGCTGTTACGAGCCAAGGCTAAGCGCTTGCGAAAGCCGAGGAAATGGCGAGTTTGGTTTTTAGAATTTGTTATGTGGACGAATCTGTGCCTATTTCATTATAGGGAGCTACTGGGATAAGTTGTCGTGGACGAATCTAAGCATATTTCATCTCAGGGAGTCACTAGGATGGTTTAGACGTCGTGGACGAACCTGTCCCTATTTCATCACAGGGAGCCACTAGGATTGTTAGTATGGACCTCGTAACTTTAAGAATTCGGTACACTTCGAACGGTAAAACTGTGCCTTTGTGGGTTCGCTTCTAGCTGGGAATTTAGATGTTATTCTAGAGTTGAAATAAACAACACTGAATTATAAATATATAAACGTATAAAAGTATATTCAAAAGTAAAGGTTTTACAAATGTAAAGGGTTTACAATCGTGGGGAACACGCCTGTTCCTCAAGGGACTCTGTTTTCCAAGAAAACATGACCACGCCATAACACCCCGTGGGCAATTACGTAATCTGGCCGGATGCATTCCAACTTCCAATAGGGTTAAGAGGTCACTAGAGTGTCTTTGTACGTAACACTGAAATTCATTTTCTGTGAGCTTCCACCTCAACCAGTTACGTGAGAAATTTTCAGCCCAAGGTGATTTCAAGGTCATAGTGTGATACATTGTTAGATACGTTTTGATCACCTCTTTGTAATGGGAAACAAAAAAATAGGGCATTCCATTTAAAAAAACGTTTTTAAACACTTGTAACATATTAGTCGTGTATTACTGTTAGATAAATAAATCAACGGTACTTGATCATTTCTTCAAAGTAAATTATTTTTCATCACAATTGGCTAAACCCAGACCACGAATGACCTTTATAATAGGTCATTGTATTCGACTTGAAATACTCTATTAGAATATAAGTAAAAAAATATACCGTTCCATTTAAAAAAACAGAGATGACCTTTATATTTCCTTGACGCCTCCACCTATCAAAAAACTAGTAACAGCGGATGTTCAGCCCCTCGATACCAAATAACTTTGGCTTGATGCATTTTTTCCTATCACCAATAGCAGCCAAGTTATTCAGGTGGCCGGTTCTAAGTGCCTCACCCTGTATGTATATAAACGCTCTTTTGGTTATAGATAAGAAATGGTAATAAGGAAATGTAAACGATATATTTTGTTCGTTCATCTTAATTCTTAAAACCAGATATTTCATAAATAATCATCAGTTGTTATTTTAGTTTAGCTTTCTTCTGTTTTATGGTAGATTAATGAGGACATCGTAACATTGCAAATTTTGACATTGGTTTTGAGTTTTAGATTGTACACAGGAATACAAGAAAGGATACAATTACGATACGAGAATACATACAATTAACAACGAAAGTATTTGAACAGTACAATACTTAGAAACTCTTTACGTAAAAAATTGTACAGCACATTATAGTAAATAAAATAAAACAGTGTGTATATGTATTAGAGGTTAATAATAACGTACACTAGAAATCCTATTATATTTCCGTTATTCATCACAGTTTTAAAGAAATAGTTGTTCTTATAATAATGAGTAGTACGTATATTATTCACAAAATCAAGTTATTTTTATTAAATAACATATGACAATGTAATGATTATATAGAGTCCTAGAAATAAATAATCACTATTGATCTTCAAATGGTGATCGTGTTCTGGAAAAGAACGTATCTGAAGACTTATAGCAGTTTATACTGAACAAGCCGAAATATCGCCCTCGTTATTTCCCGTTATGGCCACATCAAGGCTTTCTGTATTTTATAGAAAATGTCGCAGTCGGACATAAAGCAGTGTATTACCTGTGTACCATCCATTAAGAATACATGAGCTTGAAGAAATGCCAATTTCCTAGAATATTTGTTACGTATAGTGTGTCCATTTCTATGAAATATGAAAAGTTGTGATCTCTTTTAGGTTAATAGCCTTCAATTATTATATTATTGTTTATTAAGCCTTTTTACTATTTATGTCTCTAGCATCCTACGCATATCGAAACGTTTTGCACTACTACTATGCATAATGTTACATATGAGACACACTACAACAATGAATAGCAAAGGACAGTGAAAAATTTATATACAGGGTTAGTTATTTAAAGAATGAATCTCCTTTTTTTAGCCAAAAATTTTAATTTTTTAGCGTTTGTTATCAAAAATATATAAAAGCAATCAGTCCAGAACTTCTTATATGTTTTTATTATACTTTTATTAAGTTAACCAAATTTTTGCTTTTCTATTTACTTAAAAATACAGTTTAAACCGCCCGTGGACTAGAACGCTCCGCAGAATTGCATCATGGACAGTTGACACGATGTCTACCCTCCAATTCATTAGAACTACGAAATTCATAATAAAGTTTTATTTTTTACACATACAGTTATTGTCTGTTCTGCAGTGAATAAAATAAAATTATTTTTCGAAAAATGGTAACTGCTTAAATTCAAATGTTCGATTTTACTAAAAAAATTGCATGAACTTGTGGCAATTAAAGGAAATTATGCAACCTATCGTTTTGCCTGTTGACTAAACGATAAAAGGACTCGTTCTTAACATACAGTTAGTCTAATACTTTCTTTTAATTATTTCAATTAACTACGAAAAAGTTGTTCCAAGAAAAAAGCGTTCAAAGTTTAAAGTGCAGTTACTAAACAAATATCAAGTACTTACAACTACTCAGTTATTCCAGGACTGTACAATATCGAATTAATTTTTATCGAGATTTGACATTCTGGCCTCTGTATGGACTTCTTTGGTGGCATCAAGGCTTCGCCTTGACAATCTCTTTAGCCGCGATTCATCTCAAGTCATTGCAGAAATTATGCATTGTTCGCCAACGATGATACCAATATTCCACATCATTTTTAAAATTTTATAGCAGCCTTGATTAAAAATGACTGTTGCTTAAAAACTGACATGTTCAAACTGTTGTACAAAGCCTAATGTCTGTGAAGAAAGAAATTTTTTTTATTTGTACACATAGTCATACTTGCGTTACCTGCATACAATGAGCAAAACCATTAAGGCTGTAGCCGCCTTAATTTTCCGAATTTCGTTCTGCGGCTTTGGATGCATATGCTTGTGATGTTAAACTATCGATTGATGCATTAAAAAAACGATCTTTCGACTCGCTAAACCAGATTTCCCTCTTAAATCGATTCCTTCGAATATTTTAAAAATCGTCGATGGTACTGTACGATGTTTTAGAAAAAACTCGAACGTTTTTGAGGGCGAAATAATTCGATGTGACTAATTTTTTTGTAACTGGACCCGTAGAAGAAGACATATGAAGATCAAATTTGTTTTTTTTGTTAAATGGAATCATCTACTTTTTAATGCATTTGCCGGTGCTGGCCGTCATTTCCTATAAAAAAGTACCTGTGAAATTATTTATGCCAAAAAACTTAGGAGGTATTTTAATTTCAATATTGTGAAATGATACTTAATTTCGATAAAGCTAGTATGCATGACATTTAACGTTTTCTGTTTATGAGAATAACATCAATGACATGTCAACAAAGTTCGTTAATCAGTCGTTCAGAGTTCAGAGACCGAGTAAATCTCTGCATTCTGGCTGAAGGATGTACTTTTGAACATTAACTTTAAGAAAGTGAACATCATATTAGTCTAAGCAGTATTGAAATTGATATATGTATCTTCTTAACCAATGGTTTATCGACATAAATAACTTAATACTTTTTGGTACAGAATGACAACATCGATTGATGCATTAAGAAATATGGGATTTCATGAAAAAAAAACAAGTTTGACCTCCATATGTCCTCCACAAGTCCCCCTGCAACAAACTTATAATTAATATTTCTTTACTTATATCAAATTATTTCTCCCTCGGAATCATTCAATTTTTATCTGAACCATTTTTCAGTATTGTAAACGGTTCCGAAGATACTTCCAGGGATCGATTTGAATGACTCACCTTGTACAAACAAGTGCCCTATTTGTCGTAATTTTCAAGTCACAGTCATTATTATACAAAAGTAATATTGTGCTGCTGAGCTTTATTGAAAATGCTCAAATCGTATATTTGGATAAGAAGTGACGTTTATTCTACATGCAAAAATAAGTCAGAAATGTAGAACATATTTTTTTCTGTACGGTGCTTCGTTATTAGGATAATAAATTTTGAATTTTCATCGAAGGCTTACACTACCAGCCAAAAGTTTGGAATGATTTGCCAGTTTTTACCATATACGAAGTCCTGGGAAAATTTGTACTGACTCATCGTTAATATAGCAGATGTTAACAAGAATACATTTTACATGAAGAGATTTTAATATTTCTTTATATTTAGAGTACTCTTATATTAGTCGTAGTCCGAACTTAAGGCAACGTTTGGCTTTCATACTGCCTGAAAAGACATTCTATTTTCGCGTTATATATGGGAACACGTGATTCTTTTGTTTATCCAATGAGAGCCAAAATTAGATCTTAATGCCCAGAATATGTGAGACCTTTTTAAAACGGAAGGTGTTCTTGTGGATGAAAGGTAACTTGACCACCTTGAACAATGACTTAACGGTACACTTTATGAAAATTTTGCGGCATGGAACTTAAATGGTATCAAGGGGCACATCTTATAAGGTAGGTGCTTTTTTTGTGAGTGGAGGTATTTCAGAGATTTCAAGGTTACCTTGATGTCTTTTAACGGAATGACCTATTTTTTGTATCATATCAAATTCCGAGTAAAAATATGTTGACTTTCAAACGCCCTAAATCTAATAGTTACCGAGATATGTACAATCACAAATACGCCAATATATATTTGACCTATAAACAATGTACTATATGTAATATAATTAATCGAAAAAACAGTGTAAGACTATACGCCAACATATTGAAAAATATCACTAACATTTTTAGTAATATTAAAATATAGCATGCGTCTAATACTTTAAAAATAATTGTTGAAATAAATAATAATGAATGAAGAGTATTTGCACTTACCGACAAAGTTAAGAATCAAAACAATTTTTATGCATATTATTGTTGTTCTGCGCGTGCATAGGTACACGTATAATGTATTACAATTTTTCAGATTTCTTTATGTTTTTCCAAATTAAAAATATATATTTCTTGGTAGTTCTGTTCATACACTTAATAAAGATCTTCGTTGTGCGTTTACACAGTTGTGAGTTTGTTTCTCGCCTTAATCCCTAACAAGTTCAATATATAGATAAGGAGAAATATAAATTTCAATTTTTTTTATAAGAGTAATAAAACAAATTTCAAATGTTTTAGGCATTATTTTTAAAAAGATTCAAGTATGCATTACCATTTTTCACATAAAGCTAACGAAAATAATACAAAGTGTTACATTAGGTACATTTCATGTAAACGTAAAAATTTCGATTGATTTTACTTGGTAGTTCAAAGCTTTCCTGTATTCTTAGAAATTTTGATTTGTTAGCATTAACGAGATTAACAAAAGATAAAGACCGACAAACTTTCGGCTTCCGAGAAATTGCACGGAACAGGAGAACTAAATTCTCATAATAGTTTTCTGGCGAAACCGCGTAAGCAACGTTCTCGCTTTCCTATCGTTTCCTTTGAGTTTCGTTCGTCGAAATTCGTTTTTCTTTCGACTACAGAGAATAACTATGTTTCTCAGATTTAAGGATTTTTTTTGGAAAGGAGATTGTTCTTTTAAATATTGCATAGATTTTTAGAATTATGACGTACCTGTCTACTATTGTAGCTTAAGATTATATTTCGTGTTGTATTTGTACATTTTGACGTCATGATAATAAATAATATTTTCGCAAATGTGATTATTGTATGTATTTAGAAATTCGTGGAACATGTAATAAGAATATTATGAAATGGTCTATACATATATTAGGTTGTTGCATATGAAATGATCATTCTATTCTTGATATTATATCGAATATTATACGAATTTTATTAGATAAAGTAAGATTAAATAGACTCTATACATGTTTTTCGTTGGAATACAAGTGTTACATGCATGATGGAGTGATTCTGGTTTTGTTTACCTGATTTTGAAATGCTGAATACAATGGTGATCTCATTTTTGACCCTATACGTAAGAAATTTATTTAATTTAATTGTATGTAAATATGGTATACAAGGTGTCATTTAACTGGTCGTACAACTGGGTAGGGGTGTTTTTATGTGATAAAATAAATCAAAAATATAGAATACAATTTTATCAGTTAAGACTTCGTTTCGGAGGAAACTGATTTTGAAAATTAATCTGAAACGCATGTATTTATGGTAATAAATAGAAACGGAATGCAATAACAGACGCGCTAACCAAGTTCTATTCAATTGCACGCGCATTGAGAAGATTTTCAAATTCAATTATTTCGAAAACAAAGTGTCACGTGAAAAAATTTTATTCTATATTCTCGACGTATTCCTTCACGTATACTCATCGCCTACCCGGTTGTATCACCAGTTACATAACACCCTTTATATTATATTTAACTATCCAAATATTTATTAAATTATTTACCTTTTACATTTATATTTTACTTAAATGCGAGGTTAGGTAGCACGTGGAAACGATGAGTCGAGAAACAATAGGAAAGAATGCTCAGGGGAAGGCCTTTGAAGCTCGCAACAAACGCTAGAACGCTAGAATATCTTACATAAATGTTCGGGCGGTAGCCACAAGTCTAGAGATTAAGAATATCTTTGAATTTTGTGTTTCAGATGACTATAACCTCTGATATCAAGTCTGCCATCCGGAGAGATATTATTCAAGTAAAATGGATATTTTTCCTTATAAAAAATATTTTTGTATTCCTACAAGATAATCGAATAAACCCATAAACTCACAGAAGAATATATGTAATGCTGGTTCTTGTTTTAAATTCCAGAAAAAGTAAGTTTTTTTTCAGCCGTCACACTATGGTCACAGCAAGGAGACCCCTCAAACTAACAAGGCCCTTTTCCAAGTGTGGCTTCTTAGTCTGAGTCACGACTAAATTCATGATACTACAATACATTCCTAATTATATTGTTTGGATAAATTTTCGAAAGGTACCCACACCCGATTCTTCCTTGCACCAATTGCTCTCCTTACTCTATCCCTACGGATTTATTGTGAGTATTACGTGTCAAACGTCCTCGTTTGTGGATAGCACGCCACCGAGTTGTACTTTAGAGCATTAGGACAATTATCGAACGCAAAGCAACTTTCGAAAACATTACTGTAGCATAAGTTTCTAAATAGCGTGGGAATTGATTGAAACAATAATCTTATTAAGCAAATGCATATGTGAAATTGGCCTATGCTTACATTAAAAACAATTACGATTAAAAATTACGTGCAAGTATCACTATACCTAAACGACTATTCTAACAACTCCGACTTTCAATCCTTTTAGTCACCACCCTTAGTCACCAAAACGTTGCAGCGGGTTTACCGCTGTGGCTGACTCTTGCCCCTGTCAACCTTCGTTTTCATTTTTATTGCCCTCTTCCTGTTGCCTGTCATTAAAAATACGTCCTTCTAAAGCTATCGTTCTTTTAAAACTATGTTACAATATAAGGTGAATGTCCCTATTTCTAATCACGTCCCGATTTCTGCTCAGTACGTATATTTTTTACTTCATGTAAAAAGTTAAATAATAAATTAGTTATATAAAAAATTATTTAAATTAGTTCAGCATTTCCGAACAAAATGGTACAGCCTGCTGTTCAGTAGATGGCAGCATTTTAATAGAAATAAATTTAATAAGTGTGTCCGTCTTAAAGAAATTGTGATTTGCGCGGTTAATTTGCGATCGTGATTAACACGTGGAGGTTGCATTTTTACTAAAAAAAACTTACGGAATTTTTAATATTGCTTGTTTTGGCACTTCCATTTTCGATGAGCAGTAATAGGGACATTTTATGCTTCAAATTAAATGAACTATTATTAGTTGAAATGTTTTTAAAAATACTTTGATTTAAATTTAATTATAAATGGAGGTTTAAATTGTATATCTAAGTTTTCTTGTCGATTGTCACATAAATAAATAATAAAAATTAATGTCTACAATAGCAGAACTCTTCCACGATTAAAAATAGGGACATTGACCTTATACAATATTTTAATGAAACCCTGTAAACACTTTGGAATAGTCCGCCTGTACACAGAGCGTTATTAAAAATGTGTAACGCTTGCAAAGGGTGGATTCTACATGAAAAAGTAACAAGGGAATATGCGGAATCCGCACATACCGATTTTATTGAAAACATTGGAGATCATTTTTCAAAACATATTTGACACGTATTTTTTTTCATCGACCTTGGTCCATGTTAAAGGAGGGGATAACTGCTCTGAAAGTTGAGGGATGAAAATATATTTTTTTGAATATCTCGGACACTACAGGGAGTTGCAAAGAGTTTTTTTTAATTGCGTGGTTTTGAATGGGGAATTTAGTGACATAAGAAATGTTAAGAAAAAATTAATTTTTTAAATAACATAAAAAATTTGAATTTTTTGTTTAATTTTCTTATGTGACCGAATTCTTCCATTCAAAAGTACGCAATTTAAAAAAAGCTTTTTCCAACTTCTTCTGGCTTCCGATATATTCCAAAAAATATATTTTCATCCTTCAATTTTGGGGGCTGTTATCAACCGCTTACCATGGACGATGGCCAATAAAAAAAATACGACTGAAATATTTTTTGGAGAACTATCTTCCACATAAGTTTCCTTAAAATCGACGTGTGCGGGTTCGGTACGTTTCTGTATAAGACGAAAATCAAAAATGACAAAATTGCTCTCCAGGCTTCATTTCAGAGTTATTAATTGTTGCAAATACGGACGAAGTTCTTGTGACATACGTAGGGCATATAGTGTCCAGCCTGTGAAAGGGACCCACATTTTTATTTACACCCTGTATATGTAATTTTCACGGGATACCGTGTAAAGAAATTGGTACAGCGGAGGGTGGCCGGCGGTGCAGGTAGTTAGCATCATAAAACGCATCTCACAGCTGATTGGATGGGTGTACTAGTGAAAAACCATATAAAAGGTGCCACCTTTGTCAAAAGAAGTCAGATATTAACTGGCAGCGAGACAGAGCATTTTCGGATGAAGAAAATCTCTGCTCAACTCACACAAGGAAATTTCGGTAATCTGAAAATTCCTATTTTTTAAAAACGTTGCAGGTTTACAGGCGACCCCAAATAGGAGTGTCGAGCAAATTTTTCTTTTTACTATTTGTTGGTTCATCAGGGTGAAAACGCCTCTTACAGACCAATGTATGTTTTCCTATTTTCTTGCATATTTTGGAAACTCTGGTAGATATAGAAAAGTTGTTAAAATGAAAATTTATTGACCTTTCATGTTGTATAAAACTATGCAATGGACTTGTTGAAAATTTGTTGTTTAAATAAATAAATACAATCATTCTTAAGAATTTCATAGCTCAGTTTTATAGAGCACAAACACCCATTAAATTTCCATTGTAACTATTTATTAGATTGATTATAATTTAAAAAAAAACAGAAAATTAGAAAAAAAATTCATTTTAACCTTTAACAGTTTGACTGCTACATCATCCAAAAACATAGGTATCACGAACATTGTAAAGAGGCTGGATTATTTAAATACCGTTTCAAAATTTTCGCGTAAAATTAATATCGTAGTAGAATTTCAAACAAAACCAAGAGTCTCTAGTAATTAAACGTATATATTTTCGACTGGTTACGTACAGCCTTTTTCACTGTCACAGTTAACGTTTTAAAGTGCGTTTTCTGGACCTTGAACATCTAAAAAATAGCGAAAGATCTATTGAGGTCCTTTGCAAACATGCAAAATATAATAAGAAATCGGAATTTTCACGGTACTGAAGTTTCTTTTTCGATTGCAACGAGAGGAGCACATGTCACTAGTTGTTAGAGTGAAGAGTCTTAGTGTAATTTAACGACAAAGAAACAGTTCCTGCGGCTTCCGGTCACAGGTGACTTCGGAGAAGATCTAGGGATCGGCCCATATACAACCAAGAGATTTCCCAGGTCATGTTGGTACATGTGTAAATTAACAGTTTCGACAATTCACATGTCAATTGCACTCCCTCTATGGAAGACGCGACTAGGGCGAAATGGAAGGGAGGATGGATCAGTGTCTTGACCTCTAGAATTTCTGTAGATAAGAAATCTTTCAATCTCGGTATAGATCACGTCAGTTCAGTAATAGTACTGTTCACAGTTAAAAATCACACAGTTCAGAATAAATTATAAATATTCACTATACCGTATTTATATCGCAATATATTTAATTACAATAATTATAATGTGTCAGTTCATTAAGTGAGGAATGTACATTTTTATATTCTGTGACAATAACAAGAAATTGTTATCCCCTAACCCAGTTTTTCTCCAAACTCTTTAACTTGTGGGTAGAGAATCGAGCCTTCGGCAGCGGACTCGGCGAAACAAATATTCCTTCCTACACTCTAAAAGTTAACTCTCGGAGAGGAAAGAATGCACGATGAACATAGGCCTTAAACCTAGAGGTCTCCATTCTGAACGTGTATTAGAAGCATACGTGTACACGTGTATTTAAGTACACGTGCCCTACTTCACGTGTATTTAAGAACATGTGTACTATTTCACGTGTACTATTTTACGTATATTTAAATATACTGTTTGAATCTGCATTTCGATTCGTATTAATTTTTAGAATACAGTTGATAATTTTGGAAAGCACATCTAGCTAGCATAGTTATCCGCAGTCGAGTCATAAGTATTGTCCTAAATTATCTGGAGACTTTTTTGTTACGTTATGCCGTAGTTTTAAAATCGAAAACTGTATTTCGATTTTTTCGACGTTTTTTCACGGAAATAGAGTACACTAGTACTTTGCATTTTTTAATTTACTTTACTAAAAAAGTATATTATATGATTTTAAGTACATCTACATTTAACAAAACGATATATAAATTATAGAAGTTGAATAAACTTAATTAAAACTGTGCTTCAACTTTATATGTTAAAATATTGACGTTACTCCCAAGATCACCGTTGGTATAGTCATTTTTTATTACACAAATTATATATTTTTAAATTTCTAACTAAATAACAGTTAAGGATTTAGGTAGGATAGGTTAGTCATGTTGTTAAGAATATTATGAGGTTGAAATATTCTTAAATAAATAGTATTCATTGTCACTTAGTTACAAATTTAAAAAATATATAGCGAACGTAATAAAAAAAAACTTACTACTATGTGCGGGGCACGAACCACGTCCAAAAATTTCACGTCGGTTGCGTAGTTTGACGCTTAGTCTCTACATCCTACACCAGCGGGACTTCTAGAACTGTATATATTTTACAGAATTTTTGCATGCTCATAAATAGGAAAAGCAGAAAAAAAACGGTAAACCGAATTTTCCCTATTACTACCATTCTGGTCGAGATAGAGACACGAACTGTTTTTTCTTGGCGAACTATCGAATCGGTCCAAGGGCACTTTTATCCCCTTATCCGGCTTACTCTTCATTAATGAGAGTAGTTTTCAAATTCAGGTTTGCGTCTATTTTGTATAACTATATTTTGCTCTCGGAAATTAGTAACTGTATCCTAAAAATTAATAGGAATCAAAATGCAGATACGTTAATACACGTGTATTTAAATATACGGGAAATAATACACGTGTACTTAAATATGTATACAGGGTGTTCGACTACTAGTGGGAAAAAATTTAAGGGGTGGTTCTTTGAGGCAAAATAAGACGAAAATCAAGAATAACGAAATTGCGACAGATGCTTCGTTTGTTAGTTATAAGCGTTTAAAAATTGACTCAAATGATGGCAATCCGCACGCACGGAGTGTCAGCGAACCACGGTTCGTAAGGGACGTACATTCACTTTAAAGACTCAACGACGTGCAGGAAAAGTAGGTAGAACAGCTGCCTGCTTACCCTGTAGAAGATGTCGATAACTTGTGACCGCGGTATTTAAGTCGAATCCACTTCTATCGCATTAAGTCTGATTACTCGATAAAATTCGCAAGAAATGTAAATATCTTCTTATGAATATTATCGAGTAGAGTGGGTTAATGCCCCCTCTAGATGTCACGTAGAACAATTGTCCTGTCCACGAATATCCATGACATTAATCCGCACATGCACGTACACCACGCAAAGTCCGCGAAAAGTGTCCACACACACTACGCGATTATAGAGATATTATCCTATCGGGCGCAGCTTCGAACAATAAACAATTAACGCATGCACTCGTTTAAAAACATTGTTCAGCACTCCGCGGCGGAGGACAAGCTCGTTTTAGTTCATTTACACTAGTAACCCCCAAAATAAAAGTCATTCAGGTATGAATGACACCAGCCGCTTACGGTCGACCGAGGAAGGCGGCTTGCTACCTAAAACTGCTTATTGTGGATTTAATTTCATTACTTTCACCTTAAAAATTATCTTATTTTTGATTAATATGACAACGTGGAGTAAACGACTCGTATGAAACTTTGTCGCTGAAATTTCGAAACATTTCGCGGCGGTATTGTCATTTTCTCACATCTCCGCAGTTCGTTTACCCATCACACGCGCATACATCCTGACAGCCGTCTCGGTTTCCTCGACCGCTGTGTTACAGTTGACTCTAGATTACGATACGAATAATCCAAAACCAGAAAAAAAAGGGGTTGTCCTTTCTAGCGAAGCGTCGAGCGAGGAAAAATTAGCGTCAACCATGTCAAATCGTTACGTCCTGTTCGACCTAATAAAATGCCTAATTTCGAAAACTGACAGCGGCGCTCGTTCGGAAATTTCGGCAATAGTCGCAGTTTATGATGATATTATCCTACGTCGCGGGGTGCATGACGATGTTTTTAAACGAGTGCATGCGTTAATTGCTTATCGTTCGAAGCTTCGCCCGATAGGATAATATCTCTATTCCTGAAATATTGAATATTGCCTTACTGCATGTTTTATGTGCATTGCACATTTTATTACCACTTCGATCTTACTCGGAGTGTTTGAGGTTCTTGTATTCGCAAAAGAATAATATGCAATTAACATGGGTCATACAAAATGTATAATGATATTAGAATGAAACTAAGAAGAAATTTGCCGCAACTGCATTCAGCTGCATGAAGAAACTACATAAAACAAAATAAAGAAAATTGTTAAACACATACATTCGGTGTAATATGAACCGTTTCTAACATGAAGTTGGCATTCGACGTAGAAAGTTCTTCTTAGAAGTTAATGTGAAGAGGGACAGCTGAAAACATAATAGGCAAGGTCTTCGTCGATGGTAGTAACACGTTACAGGAAATCCGCGGGTGGTCGCACTGTAGAAGACAGTCTTAACAGAATATGACAGAATATGACAGTAATAATGTCCAAACTCGCACACCCATAGAAGTCAAGTGGGCCCGAGTGGTGTATGAAAAAAAATACAGATGCTGATCTAAGAACATGCGAAGAGAAACAGGACCTCCACTTTCCCATGCAGCTTTTCCTTTGCATTCTTCGAGCAAATTGAATTCATGTTCGGAAAACTAAGTTTTAGTTTATTTAGCGTTTACGTAGTGATTATTTAGTAGTGTCGCGTACGTCGTTGTTATTAATAGTGCAAATTAATTATAGTAGGTTTTATTAATTATTGTAAGTTGTAACGTGACTAGTATACGCTGCCTTTGCGCACGGCACTCGGGGCTCGCGGCTGGGAAAAACCCTTGTTCAGGCGCGCTGATTGGACGGGCCTAGCTTCGCCAATCAGTATAAGTATGGGCCATTTTCACCCTCAAGCCAGTCTGGTGAGACCTCTCTGCTAGGTGACACCTCAAGGAGAAGACGTACCCACGCGATGACACGGCACTCTGAGAGATATACCTATAGAAGCAGAAGGCTCAGTACCAAAACTCCTATTCCACCCTAGAGGAAGACGCTTCCTACGCGGTACGGCACCTCTAGGTTTTCTTTATTTCCCTCCTTCGTTTCTCCTCTCCGTCCCCGTGAAGGAAGACGTGCACGCGGCACTTTCACAGTTCCTTTCCCTCTCTGTATCTCCCTCACTCACCCCAGTCCGCACGCACCTTCAATCCCACTCCTTCACTCCGAGGTACTGGGACCAAAGCAGAGTTCATCGCGACCACCAAGTTCGTAACACTCTTAATACCCGCGCGTTCGTCGAGGACAGTTTATTTTGTTGTTGTATTTATTCTTCGGACGACCCCCCCCCCTCCGGGGTGATAAATGTAAATGTGTGTAAATAAAAACTTACGTACAAATTACGTCTACAAAGTTTTATTAGGTATTGTAGATTTTATTAATTATTGCAGGTTTAATTAAATATTGTAGGTTTTATTAAACACTGCATGTTAAAAATTAGTGTTATATAGTTATAAATTAATTATTTTGAGTGTTAGTTTTGTGTAACGTATAGAGTGTTAAACCGAACGGAGGAACTGCTCGCGGATTAATTTCATGGATACTCGTGGGCAGGACAATTGTTACACGTGACAACTAGAGGGGGCGTTAACCATCTCTACTCGATAATATTCGTAAGGAGATATTTACATATCTTGAGAATTTTATCGAGTAATCAGAGTTAATGCGATATAAGTGGATTTGACTCAAATACCGCCGTCACAAATTATCGACATCTTCTACGGGGTAAGTAGATAGCTGATCTACCTACTTTTCCTGCACGTCGTTGAGTCTTTAAAGTGACTGTACGCCCCTTGCGAACCGTGATCCGCTGACAATCCGTGCGCGCGGATTGCCATTATTTGGGTCAATGTTTAAACGCTTATATCTAATAGACGAAGCATTTGTCGCAATTTCGTTATTCTTGATTTTCGTCTTATTTTGCCTGAAAGAATCACACCTTAAATTGTTCCCACTAGTAGTCGAACACCCTGTATATCTGTGAAATAGTATACGTGTATTACACGTGAAATAGTAGACGTGTATTAAATACACTTGAAATAGGGATCTCTACTTAAAACTAATTCTTCAGATATCAAATTTCGTTATCTTCTTCTATCATCTACAGATAAGAATGTGAATGAAAGGATAACTCATCGATTACTTTTGAAAGTGTAATTTTATTTAATAACTTACTATGATTCCCTTGTTAAGATGAGTGATGATTTTCTGTTAATTTACGTTTCTTGTTTTCAAGTTTTACATAATTACATTCTGTGACAGAAGAATTAACTTCAGGATCTGTATTGATTAAGTATTTTTTACTCTT
This sequence comes from Dufourea novaeangliae, assembly GCF_001272555.1. NCBI lineage: Eukaryota > Metazoa > Arthropoda > Insecta > Hymenoptera > Halictidae > Dufourea > Dufourea novaeangliae. The sequence goes on along the minus strand of NW_015374186.1, from coordinate 232,379 downwards.
TGTAGAATCAGTAAGTAATAGTACTAAAACCTCTTAACGTCCCAGATTCTTTTCTTCTATCTACATAAATTACCTCGGGGCCAATCATAATTAAATGAAAGTAATGGTCAGACATATCGTCAAATTATATTCAATAGAACACGTATCTGTCAAATATTCAGAATCGATTTTCTAGAAAATAAATTGAATTTTGTTTTTAATTGAAGTACCTTTTTCATATCCTGGCCATACATTCACATAAGTTTTCGATTTTTTAGCGCAGAAACAATAAATTGCCACAATTCAAAGTCTTACTTCGTTAAAAGTATCAAACATTTAGTAGACATAAAAATAAATTATTTCATTAAATTATTATTAAGAAATTATGTCATTCACGATTGTAGGTAGGGGAGACCGGTACTGGTTGACTTACGAATATTAGTTGACTAGTTCCCATTAACTATTGTATCATAGAATATATGGTGCTTTTATTCGTGGTATTGAAACTGTTACGAGCCAGGGCTGAGTGGCTGCGAAGAGCGAGGAATGGCGAGTTTGGTTTTGAGTTTTTTATGTGGACGAACCTGTGGAAACGAATCTGTGAAAAAACTCAAAGCGATCTTCAATCTCGATAAGAACGTAAAATAACCAAAAAATAATTATAACATTGCGGGCCCCCTTTAATACCATACAACTTTTGTTTGAAACATTTTTTATATAACAAACAGTTTACAAGTAACATAGGTGACAAAGTTAGGTGAATCACCCTGTATATGTGTAACGTTTGGGCAAAATAATATTGGATTGTTCGGAAAGTAATTTCGTCCTTTGCCTGGAAATGAAAGACGATTTTTTGTATAGAAGGAAACAGTTTTATTCAGCTACACAGGGTGTCTCAGCTAACTTGATCTCCTCGAATAATGATTTAACGGTACAGAAGTTGTCGAAAAAACCATAGGCATCTGTTTCCGCATTTGACTTGGGTTTTGCTGGCAAAATGGTAAAGCAAATTGGCAGAAAGTCTTGCAACATGACCTATGTCAAATTGAGGACAAAATCGGTAGTGTTGTTTATAACAACTCTTGCGTCAACCTTGTAACCATAACAATAACGGGCATTAGACAAAATGTGGCTGACTGGGTACTACCTGGAAGCTATAGCTACTCGAACTGGTGTACCTTAACTTCAATACAACGATTTCAATACAGTGATTATTTTGTACATATCTCGTTAACTATTAGGTTTAAGACCTTTTGCCACCTTTCGGGTGATGAAGTGATTCCGTACTCGTAGAAATTCTTGTCCTTATTGGACAAAAATTGAATTGAGTGGTTTTTCACACCCTCAATTGAATAAAAAGTTTTGCCAATCAAAGAATTTTGCAGCGATCGAAACAGGTGATAATTCGATGGTGCCATATCCGATGAATATGCTGGATGTGGTAGCACATCCCATCCGAGCTCTAACAGCTTCTGGAGAGTTACCATACATGTATAGGGTCTAGCGTTGTCGTGAAGAAACACTATACGTTTTCTGTTCACCAATTCTAATCACTTCTGCTTGATGGAACCATTAAATTTGCCTAATTGATGTCAGTACATATTCGAATTAATTGTTTGGTTGTTTGGTAGGATCTCAGGAAAAACAGTCTCTTCTCAATCTCACCAAACAGAGAGTTGTTTCGTTGTGCTTTGAGCTGATTCGTCGCATCTGCTCCATGATCGCTTACATTTAACATTGTTGTATACAATCCATTTATTATCACCAGTTATGATTCGTTTCAAAAATGGATCGTTTTCCTCGCGTTTCAACAGCATATCGGATATGGTAATGCGACGAATAAATCCCTCTCTTTGAGAACGTGTGGTTGTAAATATTGAGCTTTGAAACGAACCAAATCGTTTCAAATGCTCATGAACGATTGAATTCGATAAATTCACCTTCCCAGCAATTTTTCGTGTTGTTATCCGACGATTTGCTTCCACTAATACCTTTATTTGGTCTTCATCAGCCTAATCTGGCCTTCCAAAACGTAGTGCATCTTTGACATCGAAATTACTAGAACGGAATTTCGAAAACCAATTTTGATACTGGCGTTCAGTCAACACATCTTCTCCATACATGGCACACAATTTTTTTCTTGTTTGGACTGCATTTTTACCTTTACGGTAATAAAAAAGCAAAATGTGCTGAAAATGCTTACTTTGGTTTTTTATTTTTGAGGCGACAACAAACAAAAATGACTTGACAGATTTAAAACTAATTTTTTTGAAACTGAAGCTTGAATTGTCAGTTGTCAAAGTATACAATGATTTTATAGATTAGAATGAAGTTGTCTTCTTAATAATGCAATTGTTGACATCTAACTGAAAAAACCGAAATTATAGTACTTTCCGAACAACCTAATAGTACTTACTAAATAATTTCTTAACAATAATTTAAAAACATAAGTAAGACTTTCAATTGTGCCAATTCATTGTTTTTATATTAAAAAATCAAAAAATTATCTCAATATAAGGCCAGAATGTGGCAAAGGTACTTCAATGAAAACAATTTAATTTATTTACTAGTAAATCGATTTTGAATATTTGCCAGATACGTATTTTATTGGATGTGACTTAACGATATGTCTGACCATTAGTTGCGTCTACTACTTATTGTCAGGAGTTACGATGATCGAATATACAGGATGTCTCAGATCGGGTAGTACAAGCACACAGGAGGTGATTCTCTAAACAAAATAAGTTGTAAAAGAAGATTAAATATTTGTCATTTACAGTTTCGTTTTTGAGAAAATTTGGTTTGAAAATTCATCTAAATCACATGTATTTGTACTGGCAATAAGTAGAAACGGTTAGCGATGAACAGACGCGTTAGCCCTGTCCTACTCTATTTCCCGTGCATCCAACAAATTTTCAAGTTCGGATATCTCAAAACTGAAGCATCATCCGAAAAAATTATATTCTTTTTTATCGACTTATTCTTTTTATAGGATCAGATGCTTGATATTGCTACCCAATCTGAGTCACCCCATATATGTATACAGAAATGTTTGGCCAAAAGAGACAACTTTTTTTATGAAAAACTGCCGGCAGTCTAAAGGTTGGTTTCCACAAAAACCAAAAGAATCATTTGATTTACAGAAAACCCATAAAAACTTTTTGACTGACCCCATACAAAAAAATGTTCATACAAAAGTTGCTTGGTACAAAGGGGTACATTACGTGGTATAAATAATGTTTCTGTAAGTGTAGTAGTGGGGGAGATATCAAAGTCAAGTTAATTTTTTTAAACGGAACCCTGTATTTTTTTATTCATATTATGATAGTGTTTGTTGAGACGAATACAACGAACTGCCAAACGATATCATTCCGAGTTGAAAAATATCATAAATTAAATACAAAGTAGTCAGATCAACACGGATCGTGTGTTGTCGGTCAACTGAACTCTACGTGACTGTGCCATCTACTCGTACCAGACCGATTGTTCCGTTTTTAATAAAATATTCCTGGTATGGAAACAACACCAATATTGTAGCAAATATGAGGAGTTAAGCAGAAATAATGGATTTTAAATTTCACTTACCACTATCTAACTTGTGGTATCAAGAATTAATTAATAATTTTTTACGTCAACATGCCCACCATCGTTACAAATACACGTTTCTATTCTGTTTAAAAATTCTCTTTCGACACTTTTCAACATCTTGTCCGTTATTCTTTCGCATGCGACTATAATCCTGTTTCGTAAATCATCTTAAAATCTTACTAATTTATCACTTCCTACTACAGGGAATGATATCATGTGGCAGTTCATTGTATTCGTCTCAACAAACACTATCATAATATAAATAAAAAAATACAGGGTTCCAATTAAAAAAATTAACTTGATTTTGATATCTCTCCCATTACTGCACTTACAGAAAAATTATTTATACCACGTAATGTCCCCCTTTGTACCAAACAACTTTTGTACGAACATTTTTTTGATAACTTTAATCCTTCGTGAGATATCCCACCGTTTCCAGTTAAAGAAACACCCTGTATGTATATCCTGAGTCGTTCGAATAATGGCAAGTGATTCCATAACATAAGTTTACAGTTGTGAAAACGGTTAAAAAAAGATCGTTCCCCAAACGATAAAGATACGCAATGTGTAACAAAATGAGTCTCCACGCGAAGACTCATCGTTCTCAGCGGTCGTCCAACGAAAGCGCGTCGCAGCGAACAAAGAAGCCCCAGTGCACCCGCAAATGCGCCTGAATCCTCCCCGGTCTAACGCTTTCTAGAGTCGTAAAACAGGAACGTGGGGTCCGTGTTAACTTCAGATGGTGCCCGCACATAAATAATTCGTAGCGAGCCATTTTCCCGCGAACCTCCTACGAGTGATGTTTCGCCGATTCGTGTTCGCGGGGTTTCGAAACGCGCCGCGACGTCGCCGAAAAACCTGGAGAATTGGATGCCGGCCAGCGGTGTAGCACGACGGCGGCGTCACCGATGTTCGCCGAGCGTCCCTGCGAGGCGTGCCGAAAGCCTACGCGACGCCTGACGTTGCGACGACGCTGCCCCAGCAGCCTTTCAGTGTGCCGCGCAACGTCGCTCGTGTATCGTCGCGTTGTGCTGTGTAACGTTGTCTCGCGTTTGTTTCTCGTACTACGTGCTGCTGGCTGGTTGGTTCGTGTTTCCTAACCGCGTGTGGTATCCGAGACATGTGACGGGGAATAGATCGCGGAAAATGACGAGCGAAGTCGACACGGTCACCAACTATCGGAAGTGGTGAAAGAACACGTGAAACACTGTTTTCGTGGGTAAATTTTGTCCGTGTTCTCGTCTCTACGGAAACGTATGCGATCGAGATCGAGATACCTATTGTGGGCAAAGTTTACTGTTGGAAGGAAGTTAATGGATCTCTCACGATATGTTTACGATTGTGGAAGTGCCCGAGGCCTTCAATTGTTGGACTGTTCTTTTTTTTTTTTTTGGTTAGAGTTGATGGTAGAGTGAGATTCTCAGGCGATCTTTTGAGAAGAGCTTGGAGCGTAGAAATTTATAAATATCGTTATGGACTTGACTTATTTGTCGGATGGTGGTGCTGATATTTTGGTAGTAGATCAGGGTTTGTTGATGGAATTTCGGAAGCTTCTTTGACTTCTTTTTAGAATAGATTCTGGAGTCTGTGGGCTTCTTGTCAACGTATCGTTATTGTTTTTGTAGTGACGAAGAAAATATTGGGGTAGTATTTACGAGTTCATCGTTTTTTTGAAATTGTATTCTTTTTATTGAACTACTTTTTTTTGTATTCATTTTATTTACATTAAACGAGTCCTAAGCATTGGGCTGTCCCATACGTCCTTGCCGGGTTCGTTGTTTTTCGAACGTTTTCATCTTTAAACCGAAGCAGGCCCGAGAAGTTTCCGTGTAATGGGTATAAGCTGGCTCGGGCATAACAGGGAGCTTAATAGAGAACGAAAATGGAGGACCTTCAACTGCGGGCAGTTATGTTCTATGAGCACCGGCCCAACTTTGAACGGAGACACGGCTAAGAAGATGAACATTGCATTTGGGACAGGTACTAGTAGCGATTCGACGGTACGCTTCTGGTATAAGTGCCCCGATGAGGGCGATATAAGGTGTGAAAGCCAACCCCGCTCTGGCCGGCCAACTACCTTCGACGAAGACTCTCTACGCGGCGAACTCGAACTGCACCCGGATACCAGCACGCGAGATTTGATGTCCTTAATTCGATGGGCTACCGCAAAGTGATGTCGCGATGGACGTCTCCTGCGTTGACTCATCATAATCGGGTCTCGCGGTTCAACATTTGTCAAAGTTTGTTGCTTCGCCAGCACCGACAGGACTTTTTTACGGATATTATCACTGGAGATGAAAGCTGGGTATGCTCCGAAAGTGACACAGGCCACGCCTTTTGGCTTCCTCGCGGCGAAGTCCCTCTAACCAAGGCAAACCCCGATGCAGACGGTTGGAAGTTGATGCTGTCGGTTTTTTGGGACTTGTAAGGACTACTCTTCTGGGAACTCCTGGAGCCTAACCAGACGATCAACGCAAACCGTTACAGGGACCAGCCCCGCAAGCTAGCCGATGCCGTGCGAACAAAATGGCCAAAACGACTTCACGATAACACTCGACCTTACTGCGCAAAGTTTACGCGTGAGCAGCCCGAGGAGCTAGCATGGTCTACTGTACCCCATCGTGAGCTTTTAAACGACATCTGCTGGGCAAGAAGTTTGACAACTATACCACTCTCAAAAAGTATATTGGTCCCTTTTTTTTGCACGCCAGCCGATCTTTCTGGGAGAAAGGCATTCAAAACGTGCTGAGCAGATAGCTGAATGTTGTTCATAATGACGGTGATCATATCGTAGAATAGAAGTTCGATTGTCATAAATACAAAATAAAAATAAAACTGGTTGAAAATGGCAAGGACTTGTGGAACAGCCCAATATAATACAGAACGCGTTGAATATGAAATATTCCCAACTTTTTGTAATTAACTTTGGGGGAAGGTGTCTTAAATGGAAGTATAAGATTCGTTAAATGCAGGGAACGGTATCACTGATTACTTCATAAATAAAAAAATTGAATTCCAGAGTTTCTGCGGGATTTGACAAAGCGTTATAAATTTCGATTTGTTGTTTTCCATTCCCTTGTCTATGTTCAGATACGTGCGATGGGAATTAGACTCCTCTAGAGGTTTCCAGTGTGGAGAATACAGTGCCACCATGGCAGATTTGTATTCATGTTTTAATGAAAATACTGAAATGGTGTATCAAAGTCTACCGCTAGAATAAGAGAAGTTTCATGCTTTCCTCTTTTCAAATTCGTTCCGGATTGTGGCTTTACCAGGGATTTTTAAACAGAACGGCTGCGATAATAATTATTATTATGATTTTTATTCAATTCTTTTAATAATTAAACAACTGTGTTCGAGGAAATAGGAAAATTATTACCGCATTATGTTGACATAATAATTGTTCACTAATATATACCCTCATTTGTTCTGTTGCATTTTTCTTATGAATGGTGAAATACGTGATATTAACAAAAGAACATTATACATACAGAATATTTGAAGTTGTAAGGAACGTTCCCCAGAGATACGTAGATGCAACAAAATTAACAAAAATGTATGCAATTATGTATTCGTTGTAACTTTGTTTTAGAGAAACGTGTTTCACTTGTAACATAAGTAATTGTATAGTTACTTATTAATATTAGTGACTCTTAATTTTTTATTCGAGCAATGATCTTATTAATATAATGGAAATATATGTTAAAATTGAAAAATAAATACAGATTAGAAGTAGTAATCGTTCTCATAAAACAAGACTATATCAGGTATACCCACACCCAACACAAAAAAATTGTTCAGTTCGAATGTTTGTGATGCATTGATTGTTCTTAATTCAATTCAGTTTACTTCGTTCGTCTAAAAACGTGTTACAGTGGACTCTAACTATATGGCCACTAAACATATCACCACCCGAGGCACTTCCCCTTCACACGTACTTTCGAACACACAAATTCGCTCTCCCACCACGTTGCGTGCGCCAGCGTACCAGCACGATCCAGCTTTTACGCAGGCGCTGCGGCTAAGGCTATGACGATAGAACTTAGCATGGAGGGGACTCTGAACTCTTTGCCATTTTATTCCCCTACAACCCCGACCATGACAATATAATTAGAGTCCACTGTACTTGATTTCAGAACGTATGATTGGTCATTTTGTTCAGATTTGTAGCGATGTACAGCGACAATCATAAATTATTCCATATTTTGAACATATGTTTGTATGACTTTGTTCTTCATTTTGTCTGTATATGCCAGAAAGTATGGCTATCTACGTGAATTAACAATCATTTCATTAGCAATAACAACAGTATTCCAAATCTGCATCAGATTGCATAAGTAGATTTAAAAACTTTACACTTCACACGAACTGCATTTGAAACCTTTTCTTTCCTTTTTCTTCAATTTGATGGTGATGGCATTTTTTCTAACATTGAAAAAGTATCGAATATCATTATAATTATTACTATTGTGTCCATTCATTATAGTTAAAGTAGGTACAATTATACACCAGTGTCTATTGCTAGAAATAGGAAAATCGTTTTCGTTTCTCATTTTCTTAAAATAACTAGTGGCACTTGTGCGTTTGAAATACGGAGCAGTACTTTCCGACGAAGAGTAAATATTATCACAAATTGTAGTATGCTTTTAAGTTAGATATGAAAGCATTTTAGTTGACAATGAGTTTCGCCTTTACATCATTTATATCGATGCAGGTGCATACTTATGTCATTAATGAATTATAAAAACCTTGTTAGTATTATTACAAACTGACTGTTAGTTGGTTATAAAATACATTGTTCTAATAACGGTAAAAGTAGCGGTGTGGTATATCAGAAGCACGATGTACAAAATTAAAATCTGTGAACGGTTTTATTTTAGTATAATCATCAGAAACTCGTGATAAGCGTTTTATAATCAGTGAAACTTGATTTTCATTAATATTTTAATACCTGATTCATGGCACTTTTAATTGTTCGCGTGCGTAACATTACTGTCTATAATAAGCTATTGCTCATTTGTGTCATCAAGAATGAATAATACAGTGCAAAGAAGATCGAATTAGTGATACAAAATTACCTGAATTACATTATAATGAAATTCTTGTTACTTCTGTAGATTCTACAGAAAATGTAGTACTTAGTAGTGCGAACCGTCTTAAATATCTGTTTAGTTAGCGTGTTCGCCTCATTCAAATGAATCATGATGGTTTACTAGTGAATTTATTAAAATATCTCTCGGCTGATTCTACTCAAATCTTGATCAAATCTCAAATTTTTCACGAGTACTTCTATCTTGAATGGAAATTAATACCAGAATTATTTGGTTCTGTTAAATTAGCTAAATAGAGTATAGTGTTCCATAATTCGCAGCGGATTATTATTTTGTACCTTTTTAGGTAACAGTGAAAAGCATTTAAGTTGTGTTCAACTATCATATGTTACGTAAAAATGAAATCGGTCAGTAAAATTGCTTCAGAAAATTGAATCTCCATTTCGATTTTCATTTTCCTCAAAACAGTCACATAATATCCAGTCGATAGACTTACAGAGCTCCAACAAAAATTTCGAATATTTTTGAGCTGAATCTTATTATCAGCGGTAAAGATTGTGTAACTTCTGAGCAGAAGCAGAGAAATCCGAGTACGCGCTTCGCCGACATGATTCGCATCGAAAGCATAACGCGGAATTTCAATCATGTGGATGCTCAAAGACTTGCATCGACGTGGTATCTGATAAAGTTGAAACTCGTTTGATATATCAGGAAATGAATTACGTGAGTTTACCGCCTGACAAGGGTTCGCAGGCGTATACGATGATGCTAACATAGAAACAATTTTGTCTTCTTTGAAAAATTTGAAGTACCATTGAAAATATCACTTCTTGCGCTGATATTGAAAATCATTTCTAATCATGTAAAAATAAACGAATTCATAGGAATTGCGTGAAATATTCTAGTATAACATAAATTTCATGGAGTTTCGCGAAATTTTTCATGTCAGTGCAAAGTAACCTTCCCTTCGGGGCGAACGCAATTTCACAAATAAATTCATGAGAAACCTTGGCGGAAAGTTCGTTACACTTTACGCTGTATCGCAGGACAGGGGAAAATATTCGATGAATAGAACGGCTGAGTTTTCAATTCAGAAGATCTGTAATCAGTCTCGAACTCGTAAACGTAGAGTGACGCGGACAGGTGATCTCTTCCACTTAATGTTGTACGTCGAGTCCAACAAATGCGTCATTCACTTTGGTGGAAAACAGATCGATAGACTGTTTTGTCCTTATAAAGGCTCTATAAAGCGGCCATGGGGTTCCATTTGGTGTCTATCGGGTTGATGCATACGAAATGCAAGAATGAAACTGCAGCTTGAATTCTACGATTCAGTGACACATGTGACTCGATACTCACTTGTATTAGGTCGTTAACCTTTAGAACCAGGTTTACTCATGACTTTTTATATTTTCAAGTTAGAACTTTTATATATTTGTTATAGCGTTATACTACGAAAGAGAAGCGGCTCCTCTTGAGCCGAAAAACAAACTTTCCGTCCTCTACAATTTATTAGTAATAAGTTCTGCGGATATTTTACCTTCAAATATTTACCGAAGTAAGATCGTTACAACTTTTTCAATATTAATTGCAATCTTACAACTCCAAGCTGCTTTGCAAGTTTACTAGTTGATTGGGCCGGGTCTGTTTTCAACAACGCTTCGAAATCATCAATTTCTATTTCCGCTGGTCGTCCAATGCGTTCTTTGTCTCTCAAGTCGAAATCGCCATTTTTAAAACGTTGATACTATCTCTCATATGTGTCTGCAAATACGACTCCACTATCATAGAGTACCCCAATCGATCGTTTTGTTTCCACTGCCGTTTTTTTTTCAATGATGAATATGCCCGTTGTCAGGTGGTATTTTAAATTAAAATAAACAAATATTTTTGCCTAACAGGATTGAACTTGTTAACGTATTTTGTTATAGCAGAGTGGCTAATTTTGGAGAAACGAAACAAAGTCGCCGTGAAATATAAACTGAGTATACACCAGCATCACTTAGCGACCTCAGAACTTCGTTAACGACTTAATAATTGTCTTCGTTTTTGATGCCCTGCCACGAACGCATATAAAGTTATAAACAAAAATGTAAAATAATATCATGGAGAGAGCGGTCTCATAAAACAGTTCCTTTATAATTTCTTCTTTGGAATTTTTGATCATGACTTCGATACTCAATTTATTTTTATACTTCGAACAGCGGAATTCTGTTTTTTGTATTTTGTATTTTGTGTTCGTAGATTAAAGTAATTTATTACTAATATCTGAAGGATGAGAGTATTATTGAAAAACGGAAACCTAATTAAAGAGTTGGAAATGTAATTGGTTGCATTGTAAATTTCTGTATAAAAGATACATTTTTTATTCACATTATTTTATGAAATTTAAATATGAATGTGTCTACCTACAGCAGTATGCTTCTACAGCGTCGTCACTCCACCTCATCGTCTTTATAGCAACAAGATTATTGACAAGAAAGTTTTGCCATTAGACGACGATCGAATGTCTGTCCCGTGCTGGTTCTATGTTGGGTCATATGCTGATCATTAGTGACGAGCCCTGAAGCACTTTGAATCTGTTCGAATATGTATATGTGGCGGAAAATTCGTATCATTTCGAACATGATTCGATACCTAAAATTCTTGAATGTTTTGATAAGTCTGAATCTTAGTTTCTTCTTGATAAGTTTCAATCTTGAATCTTGATTAGTCTTTAATCTTTAAAGTTTCGATAGGTCCTGAAAATCTTGATAGTTTTCAACGTCTTGAAAGATTTGACAGGTCTGATTGACGACTGATTACTTCTGGTCTTCCTTAATTTCACGCTCCTGTGTATCTAATATATTTTTTTATTATGAGGTCTACTGAAGTCGCCCAGAACGTGGTTTGTCTTTGAGACCGAAATCGCATGTTCTGAATCCTTGAAACCACTCGCAGCGCAAACTTACAGTTAAGATGTTTTCTCCATAAACAGAACAAATCAATGTTCTTGTTTCAACTGCAGTTTTGCCCAGATTAAACGGAATAGCATACAATGTCGTATATGAATTTTATCAACCTCTATATTTAAGTGCACTAATGGTGTGTTTTCTGTTTTGAAATTAACTTCAGTATTGTTATAAATACCAACTGTAAAAATTCAAACAAAAACACACTCATACAATGCATTCAAGTGCCATTTATTTACAATGACCTAATATTGCCATTTTTATTTAGCAAACGAAGCAATCATAGGCATTTCTTCAATAGAAAATTCGGACATTTTCTGTTCCGATTGTTGTTTACGTGGGTGATACGTTACTGGTGTGGTACTCATCTCGTAATGACGGGGTTAGGTTATATCTGCGGCAAAGCAGCATCGACAAACGTGGACAATTGAACATTGCTGTTCGTACGTCGTGCTGTTAATTATACGACAACCATAATTGTTTGTACGCTGCGAGCGTTTGATGTCACGTAATTATAGTCATCCATAGTAGCGAAACGATTGAAGATTGCTTAGAAAATTATATTTCGTGTGTAGTGACCCAATATAATGCGACAACAGTGACTTCATTGCGAGTTTAAAGTTTTGACATCTTTGTCTCTGCGAATGTCCGTTTATCGTTCGCTCATTAAGTCAAGTTCAATGAATTTTATATAAACAACGATGCATCAATTTGTTATTATATTTTATTCCTTATGACTTGATTTCCACTGAAATTCCATGTCCTCTGGAGTTCCAATCTCGACGTAGCGTAAATTAAAAATATATTTACCCACCTTGACCGTAAAATATTCGACACAGTGTAACGTAACGCAATTCCCTCAAGCGGATCAGTGGAGATGAACTTTCCTTCGAATTGTGCCGCAACGGTTTTTATATTCGTTATCTGTCCGATTTTTATAGGTTGCTTCTGGAGCAGAATAGAGAAAATTCATAGGAATTCTGTAGGGTGTTTAATAAACATTGTTTTTCATAAACACTCTTTATACAACTCCAGGGATGTGTAATGTATTTGGTTAAAAGCAATCGGTTCGAATTTAGTAACAACGACCCTTGTCAATTTCCTTCGAGGAGAGTAAAAAATACTGTGACATCTTTAAGAATCGATTAATTTTTTGCAAAACAAATCAAGACAGATCGTTTCTGACAGCATATGTTTCACTAAATTGTGGATCACGCTTCTAACTATCAGAATTTGTTATTAGCGCAAAAACTGAAACATTTTACAAAGGCCGTTTTTGTTATGAGCCCCTGTACTGTAATTAGAACAACGTGAGTGAAAAAATCAATCCGTTTTTAGCTGCGAATAAATATGCAATACGTAAGAATTTCAAAATGTTTTCTACCTTTAGCATTTTGAATGGAACATCATCAATTCATCTCATTTCGTACATGGTAGAGTTCGATACAAGTCAAATAATAACGATAATTTAATTTTTCATAATAAACATATATTATTACAAATATTAAGGCTCGATTAGGTAGTAATATGGGAAAGTATGAAGAAATTTTTTCTCTCTCCATTGTTCCTCATTTCCCATGTTTGTCTTTTTTTTCGATATTTCAGTTGATATCTTGAATACTGAATATAGTTGGTCAGATTTTCTTTCTGTACTTGTAGTGCAACTAAATTTAACATTTTCCATAATGTATAATTTTTTATGATGCACCTATTGTTAGAATGAATTGTTTTAAATGAGGTGAAAACTTTTCTATTGCATGTATGCATTGTATTCGACGATACCATATTAACAGAAAATCGAAATATACTATATCACATAGCAGTTAATTATTCATTGTCCGAAGAAACTTAAACTTGCAAAATGTTGATATTGTGATCTAATATGCAATGAGGGAACTATGTATTTAATTCTTCAATCTTCATTCTATAGAAACATTATTATTAAAGTAAAATTAAAACAAATATTCCTATTTTACATTTGTAGATATATTAAAAAACAGTACCATTGTATTGTTAAACAAATAAGTGTATTCTTTAATTTTTTTCTTGTATGTCAAGGTTAGACCGGAAGTTCTCAGAAAGAACTTCCTCAATTTGCTTACAACTGTGTAGTATCGATAGATAAACATTATTTTCCGAGAGTGATAAATATAGAACCCTTAAGGTCTAGCGTTTTCAAGAAATGACAATAATAAATGATAGATGCCATACAAAAATAATACGCGCATGTATAAATGTACTATTACAGCCACGTAATTGGTCGAGATAATTAGTGTTATCTACTGAATGTTAATATCTTGACAATGACGCAATATCCAAGAAAAACTGTGGGCAATTATTGATAAAATGTAAGCAAAATCGTGTAAATTTATTTACTTTCAACAGAGCATTGGGTATTAAGTGCTACATTTTTATCGATATATTGATTAATACATTTATTAATAAAAGAATATTCGTACGACAACTTTCATTCCTTGTTCGTTATTATAACTGTACTTTAATGATGTACAAATTCTCTCTAATTGCTATTCTAAGTTGTTCTATGGGCGATGAAGTTCATGGAGGTATCTGGAAACAAAAAATTGCATTCGTACCTCTACTATAGGGTGGTTGGGAAGTTACTCCCTATTTATAACAATTTTTATATCCGATATAGTAATGTTTGTATCGGAATGAACTGTATGTTGTTTGATTGTGTCGTGAATCCCATTTTTCATGCTGTTTTCAGTGTTTCAAATTTCTGTGAAAATTTCATAGGAGTGACCGGTGTACTGACCATTTAGGAAAGAGTTAAAATTGCCGCAAGATATGAAGTGTGGTAGTTTGTTCTTCAAATGCAACGGTGGTGTCGTAGTCAACATGGCAGGCATGTTGTTTTCGATCCAAAAACAATCAATAACTGTCACAAAAAATTAATGGCGACTGGTAGTGCAGCAGACAGAAACGGATCTGGTAGATCCTTGACATTAAGGTCTGAGGAGAACGTAAATCAACTGAAATAGACATTCGATCGCAGCCTTTTGAAATCATCACGGCAAGCCTCAAGACAAAATGTTTTAACGCAGCACGTTGTGCGTGTTGTTCTCCATAAAGACACAATATCGGCCAGGGGTTACGATCGAATATTGTTTTAAGTTGATTCACATTTTTTTCAGATCTCGTTGTCGACGGCTTCTTAGATTTCTCGGAGTCCGCTGCATTACCAGCCGTCATTAACTTTTTTCAGAGCTTCTGATTGTTTTTGAATTCGAAACAGCATACCTGGCATGTTTACTTCTCTACCGTTATTGCACTTGAACAATAGCCATTTCTATGGAATTTTACGGTAATCCGAAACACTGAAAACAGCATGGTATTCACGACACAATAAGACAACATACGGGCCATTCCAATTCACGTTAGAGTATATTACAATAAAATTTGAAAAATAGGAACTGACAACCCACTTAACCTGTAGTGTACTGCATTTAATAGTAGGCACTGATAGATTGAATAGAACGTTGGATGCAGGTCGTTTATAGAGAAAAAGTAAATAAATTAATTATCAAACTTGTGTACTCGAATGCAAAGAATTATAATGGCGAAGGAACTTTGAAGCCTCCGGTCTGGAAAATGGAGTTATTACGTTAATTGACGAGCGACGACGAATTGATACACGGTTTCCTTCTGACGGCAAAACGAATTGCTTTGGGCTTTTCTCGAAACACGTTGTATCTTGACGAAACAACATTTCTAATTTTCAATATATTATATTAATTTTTAATGGTGTAGTATTTGATTGGTGGAAAGGTGGCATTGAATTCGGGCGACATTACGATAATCAGTTTTAACCCCTTGCCTTACAACATCGATTCAGACACGTGATAACGATTTCAAACTGGAATCGTTTTCTTTGTGTCGGCATGAAATACTGTTCCGCTGGTATTAACACTTATGGTTTCGAATATATGTAACATTTGCCATAAGAAGAGAATTCTTATTGTTGCTATGCTGGAATAATAAGTTTAATACCAAGTGACTTTCGGGAAATTAAAGTAAAATTGAAGACTATGCAATATCAGTTTTTTATATCATAATTTTCAATCTTAGTTAGCGATTACATAAGAAATATGACAAAATCTATTCTTAATCCTACGTGTCAGCGTTCCAGACAGGTATATAAAGTTTCATTGTGTTGATCTTCATTGATCGTGTCGATTCGTAATGATCCCTATTTCACGTGTATTTCACGTGTATTTCACGTACACGTATTTTAGGACGTGTCAGTTAAGTACACGGGTACACGTGTACTGTTTCACGTGTCTTATTTCACGTATATTTCAATACATGTGTATTAACGTATCTGCATTTTGGTTGCTATTAAGTTTTAGGATATAGTTACTAATTTTTGAAAGCGAAACAGTTATATAAAATAGATGCAAAAATAAATTTGAAAACCACTCCTATTAATGAAAGGGTGAAGTCGGATAAGGGGGTCAAAAGTGCCCTTAGACCAATTTGAACGGGCGTTATACTGTATCCGATAGCTTGTCAAGAAAAAATAGTTCGTGTCAAGTTTGAACATTCTATTTCGACCAGGAGGGTAGTAATAGGGAAAATTCGAATTGTCGGTTTTTCCTTTGTTTTTCCTATTTAGTAGTGTTTAAAAATTCTGTACATTATATACCGTTCTTCTAGAAGCGTCGTTGTTGTAGAATGTAGGGGCTAAGCGTCAAACTATGCAACCGACGAAAATTTGCCCTGGATAATTCTCGAGCACGTCTCGAGAATCGTGAAATTTTTGAACGGGGCTTCGAGCCCCGCAGGAAGTAATAAGTTTTTTTATTACGTTCGCTATATATTTTCTTTAATTTGTAACTAAATGACAATGAATAGTATTTATTTAAGAAGATTTCAACTTAAACTATACATAAAAGCCTCATAAAT
This sequence comes from Dufourea novaeangliae, assembly GCF_001272555.1. Classification (NCBI taxonomy): domain Eukaryota; kingdom Metazoa; phylum Arthropoda; class Insecta; order Hymenoptera; family Halictidae; genus Dufourea; species Dufourea novaeangliae. The sequence continues at coordinate 215,884 of NW_015374186.1, read as the reverse complement.
TGCGTCCTCGTAATATTAACAACATGACTAACCTATCTTACCTAAATCCTTAACAATCATACTATTCAGTGTCATTTAGTTGGAAATTAAAAAATATGTAATTTATGTAATAAAAAAAAGTATGTACAAGGCCTCAAACCCATGACCAAAAACTTCCCTACGATTCCGTTGTAGGACGATTTACCGACTACACCAACGGCGTTCTTGGGAGTAATGTCAATATTTGAAAATATACAGATGCAGCACAGTTTGAATTAAGTTTATTTCACTTCTTTAGTTTACATATTATTTTGCTAAGTGTAGAAATACTTCAAGTCGTATAATATATTTATATAATACACTTAATAAAGTAAATAAAAAAATACAAAGTACTATGTAGTGTACATTTTTTTCCGTGAAAAAACGTCGAAAAAATCGGTTTTCGATTTTTAAGACTATGGCATACTCTACCAAAAAATCTCCAGGAAATTTAAGACAATATGTTGTTACTGTAATTGTATAAATGCAATCGCTTTACATCTTCAATAAGAAATCCGTAATTTTTTGTATTTTTTAGATTTACACATTTTTTACTTGGTAAGCTATCAAATGGCCCGTCACAAATTCAATTCGTTCTAAGGGCACTTTTGACCCCCTTATCAGGCTATACCCTTCATTTTTGTATCTATTTTGTATAACTATACTTTCCAAACTAAGTAACTGTATCCTAAAAGTTAATACGAATCGAAATGCAGATTCGTTAATACACGTATATTTAAATATATGTGAAACAGTAATACATAGTGTATTCAATATACGTTAAATAGTACATGTGTACTGAAGTACGTGTACGTGAAGTACACGTGTCCTTTTAATACGTATTCAGAATCACGACCTTTAAGTCGATTGATTACAATTTCAATGTAATTATTATTAAGTATACATTATAAACCTGCTGAGAAATCGTAAAAAAGTTTAAGATACTTAATTTTGTGAATACCTTATAATGAAACATTTCACAAGTGTTCACATAATCAAATTTATCAGCACCACGTAATAAAACGCTTCCATTACTTACTTGCTATTTGAAAATTGAATTCTTTTAAAAGTATGCATGTCTTCTAGGCGTGAAACATTATTACAACAAAGTCTTTGTGCTTCCTTCCTGAGGTAAATTTTGCTTAAGAAATATACGTTCGTACATATCTACAGAATTTCTCCTTATCTTAGTAAGAATTTACCGATGTTTTCTTCATAGAAATCAATTGATTGATTTTCTGTTCTAGTGTTTTATACATGTTTACTATTCGAAATCGGTATCTTTATACGACACAGTTACTCAAGTAAACTTTTTAAATGTTTCTGGTAGCCTGTGCAACATGTTTTCCAGTACCGTAGCGCACAAGTACCTAACAAATTTGCTATCCCGTTTAAGAAAAAAGTCGTTTACCATAACCCAAGTTTCAAATTTTCATTTCCCTCCGTCATAAGTGATGGTGTACACTGGGCTCTGGATAGGACTTGCAAGGGAAAGACCCGAACTGCCCGATGTTACTTTTAATGGGGGTTTATAAGATGATGGTATACTGGTTCCTAATGACAGATATGAAATATTAGGTGTAGACCCTTGATAATTTTTAAGATATAAACAATCAAAGATACGAAACCTTTAAGATATACTATGAATATAAGACCAAGTTATCGAAGTCGTCATGGCAAAGTAAAACAAAAATATTTCAGTGAACGGGAATCGATCCCTGGACCTCCGATTTATCAGCCGAACAAACTTATACTTCGATAAGTTTGTCTTATATTCATAGTAAATTTTAAAGGTACGTAACTTTAATTATTTATATTTTTAACACAATCCTAATATGTCACATATATCATCGGGAACAGGGACTGCTATCACCTTACAAAACCTCGTCGAAATCGAAGTTGGACGATTGAGGTCCATCTCTTGTTAATGCCTCTTAAGTTTGCACTCCACTAAAAGCATCAGCTACCGAATTTAGTCTACCGACAGGCATATGTATTCCGTATACATAAAGCGTGTCAGACAGCCATGCAGGAAAGAACGCAAAGACATACGGAAACGACGTTTCCAAATAAAGTGCAACGAGTCACGAGTAAAATTGCAAACGCTCACGTTTCATTGGGGCTCTTTACGAGCGAATTGTTTCAACGCTCTACCGAGTGTGTTCTGTCCCCTCACAATTAATGTCCGCGATACCACGTGTTGCTTCAGAATTCAAGTTTCGCCGACGGGAGCCTGTTGAGCACGAGGGCGGAAGGCCCTGCACCACCACATTGTGTCTCTCTCAAGAACTCGGTCGATAAGGTGAAACTGTGCGCGAGTCGCGTGAAAACTTTTAATTGAAGAGCGAATCTGTACCGTAAGGTGACGAGAAGTACGTTACTCGCGTGTGAATCCCACCTAGGAGATGGTTACGTGCGTCACTCGCGAGTGAATCCCATAGACACCGAGGAAATATCCTTCGAGGGGCTTTTCTGTTTCCAGAATAATCAAAGCCAACCGGAAGCCCAGTGGCTTTCCACTTTCCACTGAAAGATTACTCTTCTGGGAGCTCATAAATTTGCCCTGGATAATTCTCGAGCACGTCTCGAGAATCGTGATTATTTCAAACGGGCAAAAGCACGGAGGGAAAGTGTTTGCACGTTCGTATCCCTTTCTCTTCCTATTCCTCTCTTTGTGCCGTGCACGTACACCAAAGAGGTCGAGCGATTTTCAAACACTCGAGAACTAATAAAAATTTCAAAGTTCAATAAGACACGCTCACTAAAGAGGAAATTGACGCTGAAACATCAATAGAACGCCACGGTGAGCATCCCCGGATACGATACTGAATATCCGAGAAGCACTTTCATCGAGATCGTATCTCACGGGCGGTTCTCCAAATCGGAAATTGCCGGGATAGAGACAGTGTCACGTGGTTACGTAGGGAGAAGTTAAAACCGATCGGACAAGATGGCCGAGAACTCGCTACGAAGGAAGACCAGGTCAGCCTCGATCTGTGCCCCTGGATTCTCCAGCATGGAACAAATGTTGGAGGCGATGCCTCCCTCGGGTGCTAGAGAAAGGGATAAGATCGACAGGGAAAAGGATAGCGGTAGCGGAACTCCTGATAGTAGTACACCGACCAGAAGGCGCAGACCCGCTACAAGGTCCCAGAGTGCTCGCGTTTCCGGTGCAAATAAGAGCATTCGCCGTCGAGCGGCTGCCCAAGGTAATGAAACTATACATTGAAAATATTTCACTTGTCAGGAATAATGTTTACTGGTCCCCCTTGCAAAAAGGCAATGAGATTTCGCATATGCTCTTACCTGAATGTTGTAGCTCCAAATATCGTCGCGTGGGACGGAAATATTTCTTTAAGTCTCCGTGGCACAATGGTCCAGAATCAGAACTTAGCAGATCATACATTTATTTAGCTCAAGGAATCAATTAATTTTGAAACTTATAATTTTATTTAAGTAGAAGTGGATAAAAGACAATTTTTCTTATCAAGTTTGAGGATCTTTTCTGATGGCGGCATCACTCAGTAACAGTTTCTTAAGATTTTCATTAACTAATGAATTTTTAGGGAATTTTTTTCTGTTTCTGACTGAGTATGAGGATATGGGGGGATTTGAGGAGAGCAATAATACATAGAACAAATCTTCCTTGGTATCATTTCTCGAAGATTTTCTTGTATGGTATTCCCTTAAATTTCGAATATCTTTATTTCGTGTTTTCATCGCCTCTTCAGAATACATCAATTAATTAATGCCCGTTTAAAAGTTCAAAATTATTTATAGACAATATCTTAGGAACTCAAAAATAAGTGGATGTGAGTTTTCTAGAAAGTAAAAGAAATTTCTTTTCGATCATCAGCAGTTGAAAAACCGATAAATTTTTATTCACAATTTTTTTTTAGACACAGTTGACAGCAGGGGCCTTATTTTCTGTTTGTACGAGATAATGTTTTCATTCGTTTTGTAAGTCATTTATTTGACTATTTTGTTGGCGGTATTAGTGGTATTGCATTATTAGGCTAAAAATTTCTAAAAACGATTAAGTTAACAAAATACAAGAAAAGGATTTAGTACTATACCCACATAGTATGTTCATTGTGACTTCCGTATGCAGAAATGCATTTTCCAGCCCGATGATTAACATTTCCAGTGACTTCTGCTATTAGTTTTCAAGATCCAAAAATCAACTCTGGATTTCCTTTTTTGAAATACTGTTCAAGATATCATTTTCTATGCACCGTACAAAGATGTAGACAATTTACAAAGAAAAAGGGGTGCGTGTGCATCCATATCTCGAACAAAAGTGGTAGCAGCCACCAATAATGTAGTTCATAGCACTGAAAAATACATTGTTGCACATGGAAGTCACATTGAACATGCTATGTAGCCTTATTAATGAGAAATACTAAGCCATACGTAATATTCGAACTGTTTCTTTTATTCCTGGTATGTTTTTGTAGGTCATTTTATCGCACATGGTTGAATTTGTCTTGACACAAGCTTTTATGTAATGTACAAAAATGTGTAGCTTCTTACTTAAAAATTAAAAGTTACCTTTGTTTCTCGAAAAATATTTCATTAGTCATATTGGTTACAAAAAAACAGTTAAACTTTTTGTTCTTTCACTTTTTCCGTACACTTACGAGAAGAACGTAACGTGGCTAGCAACTGCATGATCATCCTGTATATTTATCAAAAGTTTAGCATCCGCCTACCGCACTGTTTATGGGGTGTAAGTCAAGGGTGGGGTAATCTTGCAAGCGGATTAAACTCAAGAGAATCGTGTGCTTTGCGAACCCGTTCACTATAGTGACAGATATTGTAGTTCCAGACGTGTCAATCGCTATTGAATACAAGATTTCTTATAAGATCGCTATTGGGCACCATATATCTTTATTATCTTTATAAATAAAATTTCTAAAGGAAAAGATGTATTAGAGTTCAGCAGCCGAGTTGGAAAAATGGATTAGAGCTGTATCTTTAAGCTGTAAAGTTGAACTCTGTATTAAATGTTTTACACCTTACAATTCACAATTTTACAATTAATAACTTTATTCTATCAACCATTTCACTTTGTTAAGCACTTAGTCATTTCAATGAATACATTTATTTCTCAGATATTATAGTTTTTTCTGTCATCAGTGAGACTCATTGAGATATATGATCTCATTGTAGAACACTAATGGGGCTGTATGTAGATACATAAAATCCATTTTCAAAACTGTTCGTAACCTATATATATATTTCTCTATACATTTGATTGTATTATAGACCATATTATTATATTATTGAGGTCATCGTTAAAAAAGTATCTGTCTCGAAACGGTTACCAGAACTCGGCAATAATACAGTGACTTCTGGACCCAAATTCCTAATTGCATTTGTTGATAACTGCAAGTACCAGTTGCTGAGACATTTTCTAGAATAACAGGTTCAAACTGCCGACACTGTTACGTATGAAGAATTTTCTATCATACCTCTCGCTCTAATAATCTGAGCTCGCACCCGGCAAAGGAAAACGCCCTTACGTATTCGTTATCTCTTGAGTAAGCGAGGGAGTAAAACCCGTTTCCATGGCGTGGTAACCAAAAAACTAAATTTCAAAAATTTCCTTATATGGAAATTTCATAGCATCCCCACCAATTTTTAGGCCTATGCAGGATGTCCCACAAATGTCCTCCGACCCGGAAATGGAGCACTCGGGGGGTGAATTGGAACAACTTTTTCCTTCGCAACAATGTAATCTGAGGCTTCGTTACAGAGATATTAACGAAAAACCGCGACCAATCAGAGCGCGAGCTTGCCAGCTGAGTTCTCGCTGGTAGGTCAGCATGCATCGCAGGAAACTGCGTATAATAGCAAATAAAAAATACGTAACAAAGAAAATCATATTTTTTATCATCTGCCGTTTGTTATTGAAAGAGATTAATGAATGAAACGTAAATGTTGGCAAATTATGTGTAACGTAAAAAGACGAATGCACGTTTACATTTTTGTAAATTCCTTTTTACGAATTTGCAAATTTCCTTTTCAAATAACGTGTGAACGAAAAGGTAATGTAACAGAGAATGAACGAGAAGTCATCGTAGTTCGGTATTGGTATAAAAATTCGTAGTTTAATAACGGTCAACAATGTTACTGATAATGAATAAGTTTCTTCAAAAAGCCCGAAGAAAAAGTTAAGTACAGAAACTTGCCGAATTATCGCCGGAAATAAACTATAGCTTGCGTGAAATTAAAAATATAATAATCAGCAATAAATTGATTAAAACTCACCCTTTCGAAAATTCACCTGCAGTTTGCAAACCTGTGTCACTAGGTCACAGAACCGATCCTGGTCATCGACTGCCGACACGGTTTATGGCAGGGTATCGCCCAGTTCGTAGGTAATCGCAGGTATACCTCACCAGCCGAAGTTAAGGGTTGTAACGTCAAGTGCGTCCTGGTTATTTCACCGAATACGTACTCACTTCACTGCACGACCACTAACACTGATCACCCGACACAATCACTTAATGTATTTTTAATCCAACGTGTTGTTACTACGTTAGGAAAATTCGTGGCCCCGGAAAGGTCCGATTGTTTTCAATTTTTCAGATGTTTTACGTAACCAAACACTTGCACGGCAACACCCGCATATCCGTTATTCTATACGTACCACCAGAACATTGCGTAATACTCCCGTGAACTGAACATCTCTGTCGTCCGAATGCTAACCGACTGACAGAATTTTTCCGAAAGGGCTTCCTCTACCCCCAACTAGTTTCCCATCGTTACATTGTCAGTTCACTCCCACCGCGACAAGATTTAGGTAAAAAGAAACCAACTGTTCTAGGATAACACGTGCTTTGCAGAAGTGCAAGGAAAGAACCGTCGCGCAGTTTCACCAAGGCGCGTATCCCGTTAATTTATTGCCAGGGTACCTACTCCTTCGAGATAGGAAACAGATATCACGTGCATCGGCTTGAGAATGTCCGAAATAAAGAGGACCACCAACGTACCCGTTGCTTCGAGTTGGAAAGTTGGTATTGAATGTACCTATAGCATTGAATTCCAGATTAATCCCTTTCTTTAAACAATCTTTCACCGACTTCTGACAGTGCGCGGTGCAGGTAAATCCAAAAAAAATACTACCGTATTTGTTGAACTCTTTTCTGTAAATCATTGACACTTTGATATAGCTTTTAATCTCATTGAAATAGTCTGGAGCGTTAGCGATACGGTCAGTCGACTGTAATAGTGGAGCGCCCGGTTCTTTTACCTGAACCGGGGCGCACCGCTGTCTTCAATAGGTTACTACTACGTTAATATGAACCGCATCACCCTACCGATAGGCTTATTTTACGGAAAAGAGTTTAACGAATACGGTTTTTATATTTCTAATAATTTCCGAGATATTTGACGGAATACTAAAAAAAAAAATACATATGAAATATTTTCATGAGAACTACAATTTCACAGAGTTGTAATAAAATTGTCGATTGTCAATTCTGTTGTGAGTTCACGGTTGCTACGTGGCCGAAGATTTTGAGCCATAAATAACCGAAAATTCCGCTCCGGCCCCTACAAGGGTGATCGACCAGGGCAAGCAGTGTCAACTTACACGTGTCGGTAAAATTTTTTCCCTGCTCCTCGGGGAAAACAATGTACATTGTACTTTCCAACTCGAAGCAACGGGTACGTTGGTGGTCCTCTTTATTTCGGATATTCTCAAGCCGATGCACGTGATGTCTGTTTCCTATCTCGAAGCAGTAGGTACCCTGGCAATAAATTAACGGGATATGCGCCTTGGTGAAACTGCGCGACGGTTCTTTCCTTGCACTTTTGCAAAGCACATGTTATCCTATAACAGTTGGTTTCTTTTTACCTAAATCTTGTCGTGGTAGGAGTGAATTCACAATGTAACGATGGAAAACTACTTGGGGGTAGAGGAAGCCCTTTCGGAAAAATTCTGTCAGTCGGTTAGCATTCGGGCGACAGAGATGTTCAGTTCACGGGAGTATTACGCAATGTTCTGTTGGTACGTACAGAATAACGGATATGGGGGTGCTGCTGTGCAAGTGTTTGGCTACGTAAAACATCTGATAAATTGAAAACAATCGGCCCTTTCCGGGGCCACGAATTTTCCTAACGTAGAAACAACACGTTGGATTAAAAATACATTAAGTGATTGTGTCGGGTGATCAGTGTTAGTGGTCGTGCAGTGAAGTGAGTACGTATTCTGTGGAATAACCAGGACGCACTTGACGTTACAACCCTTAACTTCGGCTGGTGAGGTATACCTGCGATCACCTGCGAACTGGGCGATACCCTGCCATAAACCGTTTCGGCAGTCGATGACCAGGATCGGTTCAGTGACCTAGTGACACAGGTTTGCAAACTGCAGGTGAATTTCCGAAAGGGTGAGTTCTAATCAATTTATTGCTGATTATTATATTTTTAATTTCACGCAAGCTATGGCTTATTTCTGGCGATAATTCTGCAAGTTTCTGTACCTTACTTTTTCTTCGAGCTTTTTGAAGAAACTTATTCATGTCAGTAACATTGTTGACCGTTATTAAACTACGAATTTTTATACCAATACCGAACTACGATCACTTTTCGTTCATTCTCTGTTACATTACCTTTTCGTTCACACGTTACTTGAAAAGGAAATTTGCAAATTCGTAAAAAGGAATTTACAAAAAAGTAAATGTGCATTCGTCTTTTTACGTTACACATAATTTGCGTACATTTACGTTTCATTCATTAATCTCTTTAAATAACAAACGGCAGATGATGAAAAGTATGATTTCCTTTGTTACGTCTTTTTTATTTGCTATTATACGCAGTTTCCTGCGATGCACGCTGACCTACTTGTTTGGAGCTTCGTAGTACAAGCATAGCGCGTAACCACCGCTACCGCGGGAACTCAGCTGGCAAACTCGCGCGTCATTACGTTAGTGAGATCAGGTTAAAGTTCCCTTTCGAATCCAGTTAACTTTGTAGTAAACCGTGAATATTTTATTTGTATTCCGGCTAGAATTATTACTTTGGCATTATTCCGTAAAATCCACTCGCAACCCCCGCAACGCCAGTGCGTTAACACCGAGCATTTATTTATTTCGGTAATAGTTATTATTTCATTATTACTTACTACTACGCGACAACACTACACAACACATTCGTAACTAAAAACTAGTATTAATTGTACTGTTATTTTATAAATCTGTGTAATTCATTTTGAATCCATGACACGATCCAGAAATCTGTAGTATTATCGATATACTAGTTTCCTCTAGTTTAGAATAATCTCAGGTCGACCGTTCCCACACCAATACATCTTTACCGCTCGAGTTGTATTAATTATAAATTCAAAGGTTACGAAGCATTAACTAACATTTCCTAACGGCTCCCTGATTTCGTATTAGGTTCGTCCGTGCATTACATTTATCCAAGAGTATTTCCAACCCAGTACCTCTCCGATTTCGCATCAGGTTCGTCCACGTTTTCAAACATCCTAGCGGCTCTCTGACTTCGCGTCAGATTCGTCCGCGCACCTTACTAATAAACTAATACCATATTCCTTGGAAAACCTACACTCGCCGGCCTCTCGCGTTGCTACGGCCCGGGGTCGTAACAACACATTAAACATCTTCAAAATGACTTAACAAATACCCATGTATTAACCTGTAAAGCAGAAAGTGAATTCGTATCTTATTGAAAATATGAAATCCTTCGTGATAAATTAACTCATCTTACCCCTTATAGAGAAACTTCCTAATAATGAATTAACTCGTTATTCCCGGTTATCATGTTGAACCATCCCTCAGTGGGGTATTTGACCCCAAAAGCTGGCCAAAATTATTTCAAAATTTACTCAATCTTCAAACTCTCATAACTTTGTTATTATTCATCCACCGTAGATGAAACAAACACTATTTTAAAGTTTCAACTTTCTAGTTTTTTATTCTGTAAATCGATTTTATCAAAATGGTTGTCTAGAGGGTCAAATTCACCCTTAAATGGAAGTGTGCCAAACTGTATTTTTCCTTGATGTTCGTCAACTACTATGGAGCGCAAACAATATTTTTTTGCAATTTTGATAGATATCACCGGAAAGTATGATCATTTGTCTTTAAAATGAAGCCAGCCTCATCGAAGAACGATCTTGCTTAACAAAGATACAGCCCTTTAAATGAAACCTATATTTTTCAAATGTTTTGTGTACGGTAAGATATGTATACATATGTATATGGTATAATATATATGTATAATAAAAGGTCATCAACGAACCCTTGTCCTAATGAAGTTAATAACATACTAAAAACTTCAATGGTCAGGAATTGACAGACGAAATTTACAATAGGTTAACAATCAACTGACAGCGATGGATGTACGCGGATCAATTGTATCTACGATCATAAACATTCTGATTTATGGTATATAATATATAAAATAATATATAATTTAAGATTATTTTTTATTTGCAATAAATAATAGAATTAATTTTCGTCAGAAAATGTTTTGCAAGATTCTTCATCAGACAGTATTTCTTGCTTATGATATATCTATTCTTCATCGATCTATCCACACCTTAATTACCCCATCATCGGATCAACCATACGATATACGCCTATCGTATGATGCTTTGCCTTCATAACAAGTTAATCTGCATCCAAAACGGATGTTTTTTAACGAAGTAATAGTCATTTACAGAAACGTATACCATTTAACGTTGCCATGTACGAAAGACATGAAACCATAAAGAGGCAGGCGTTTCTATAAATGGCCATAACTTCGTTAAAAAAACATCTGTTTTGGATACAGTTTCGCTTGCTGTAAAGGCAAAGAACCATTATTTTTTAAATACATCCAAAATTCCGAACACTGTTGTCTATGAGGAACATTCGTTCTCAAATATGAACAAAATTTTACAATTTGAAGGCCCTCTTTATAAGGGAAGATTTTACGTCTTGAGCACCGAGTTAAATAAAATCGAATGAAAGGGACAAAAAGTAGAAGGTTCAAGCTTTAATTTTCTTATCATTTAAACAAATTCTGACGAATATTAACGAAGTTATAGAACATTGAATATCAGTAATTTTTCACTAGTGCACAAGTGAGGCCATACTTTTGAATAGAACTGTAGTTTTAGCACTTCTTAGCACCTAATTTTTCCAGAAATATATAAGGCAATGTTCAAGGATAAAAATGTATCAAAAGTAAAGGGGTGCTTTGTGGTGCAAAAAAGTAAGTCAATGTTTTATACTTGATTCTACGAAAAAAAACAGTTTTCAAATTGTTATTTTATCAAAACCACACAAAAAAGTGAAGAAAACAGATGCCAAGTTACTCTACATACCTTCCTCTATATCCTACATGTGTTGTTATGGCACTTCCTTAACACTACACTTGTAATAAATCACTTTCTTAATATAGGTTTCTTGGCATTTTCTTCCAGCACAAAAATTGTTGACTTTCAAGCCTCAATTTGTTAATAAATAATGCTGTTTTCGAAGAACCAAGATAGCAGTTTACTTTTATTCATTTTTAGAAACATAAGGACAAAGTTTCATTCATTTTGAACAAAAATGAAATTTGCGGTTTTGGCCAGCTTTTCGGGTCAAATACCCCACTGTGTATCGTGTCGGTCACCGGTGACCGGCGGAAAACTGTTCGCTCTGGCCGCATTGGTCATTGTTGACTGGCGTCGTGAAACGTATGAAGTGATACCCTAACATTTAAAATTAAAAATGGTGAGCTTATGAAAACAGTAGACATATAGTCCAATTTTTACTAATATTTCTTAATACAATACAATGTCACAATAGTCATTTTAATAGAGTTTGTTTAAATATGTTAGGAATGAGATTTCCATCGGGATTAATACAAAATGTTATTACATTCATAATCCAATATCTACATCTTTTCTCTCCAAATCGTCTGTATTCTTATTGTAACATTTTTTCCACTTTTTTGTGCAACAATTAGCGACGTAATTTTCGCTGATCACTTGTATTATCTTACTTGCATTGCCACAGACAATGGTATTACGTGGTGTGAACGGAAAGGTCCACAAAATCAACTCAGCGCTTAACGTGTTAATTGGTACAGAGTACCAATATACAGGGTGGACCACCTAAATGAAACCACCGACAAATATCTCCGTTGCTTGTCGTTATACAAAAAATTACACTATCACTACGGATGTGCACACGTAATGGTAGAAACTATTTTATTTCAAGGACATTTTTTAACACAGATTTCAATGTCACGGTATTTGTTAAAATAGAATCATGTACTTTTTTATATCACTACAAAGAACAAAATTACAAGTTCAAGGATCTTAATAACCATACCGTTCTGATTATTCAATCTCGTGATGTTTTCATCTGCAGATAATTAAAATTTCCTACAGATTCGTGTGGCACATCGATTCATACATTCGTATCCAAACGTAAACATAGTTGTTACTGAGAACTCTTCAGATGAAAATATCTCGAGATTAAATGATCGGAACGGTCTGGATATTAAGGTCATTGAATTCGTTTTTTTTAATGCTCTGTGAGGATATAGAAAACAAATATTCAATTAAAATTTATATATAATATTCAATTTAAACAAAAATACCAGTGACCTTCAAATCTCCTAAAGAAATGTCTTGATAAAAAATCTTTTCTACGGTTATACATATGTGTTTGGAATGGTCCAATAATGTAATTTTGTCCTCAGCAATTTTTTTATATAACGACAAGTAACGGAGATATTTAGGTGATCTCATTTTTGTGATCCATCCTGCATAAACCAGTCCTTTCTTCAATCCGCAGACCTGGTGCTGTTATGCCGTACCAACTTACGTTTATACCCTATTTATCAGAACTCTTGTATATTATGATGGCTATGGTCTGTTTTTCGAAAGAACAGCCCTCGGGGGTCGTCCTGCCTCGGCGCGTGGCTTGGTGGGGATCCAACGCGACCTGCGTATTTCGTGCGACGTTGTCACGGTCTCAATGCCACTGTGTGTCTCTTTCCATCCTCCGGCACTTCGGCACGAGAACCTTTCGCTCAGACGCTCGGTAAACCAACTTCCTTCTTTACCCTGCGATTTCCACGTGTAGCGTTTAATAACCTACGTATTAATTTAATCCCCGTCTAATATGTTGCTCAATATTTGGGTACAATACATTCTTTCAAAAGAAATAAACTTTTTCTTATTTATGTATTTTAACTCTTGACGTGTGAAAACGTTCAGCGTCTCGTCAACATTCTCCGTCATTTCCAGACAATGGATGAATGACGGGCGCGTGCCGAACGCAGTCCTCACTCCTTGAGATTGTAGGTAGGTCCTTCTCGAGAGGTTTGTAATACGTGCGATGGAGACAGACGACCGTAGACGAGGACGCACATCGACGGTCGAACGTCGTTGGCCAAGTGCCGTAGGTGTCTCGCGATCGCGACAACACCGCGAAAAGTCTGGCCTGCCTCCCAGGGCTCTTTTTTCGAAAAACAGACCATGAGTTCTTAGAAGAGTGTGGACTCTAAATAGGGCATGTCTTTCGAAATACACTGTCGAATTGCATTTTAGTTCTGTATTCTTGCTCGCCACACAAAGAGAAAAACGGAATTTCGGCCTTTTTTGAGCTTGATGAAATTCCCGTAGGATGTTAAGTAACAAGACAGAAGACGAATGTTATTAAAAAATCATGTACTTTAGATTTTCCTAAAGATATAGTATATTTAGCTTGAGAAAGCTACTGCATCTAATATAACCCTCTAAATTGCAGTAAAATTAAAGCTTGGTATTTAGAGGGACATCAATGAGCAATATATCAATAGCAACGAATTTTCTGGCTAATGAAATTAAGTTGGAGCCTAAGGATTGAATAAAAATTAATAAGGTGTTCTTTGCTTTTAGTCTAAGGAGACCTCAATAAAAAAACGAACTAAAATATATTAAATATAAATGAATTTGTACAGACATCCACTAAACAAGATGTTCTGTGTTTAAGGGAGGTAGTAGGGATAGTAATATGGAGCAAAGAATTCTTTATCAATCAGGTATTGTTAATTAAATCTTGCGGAGTGTGGATTACTAGAGTTTTAAATATGGGACATTGAAAGTATGCAAATTGTACCGTACGCGGCTGTTCCAGCTTAATTGTCGAACTCTTCCGCGTATCTCGAACGTTGGGTTAATGATGTTTGAGTGTATTGAAACGCAATGATGTAAGTGGACTGTATAAATTTATTTATGAAACAATCAACAAGTCTGCACTCTGGTTGTAAGGTACTGTATAATAAATAGATACAAGAATCTCTATTACTATCGGAGCTGATGTGTACTTGTTAACGGACAGTGTTGTTCTGCTCTAGAAAACTATTAACGAGAAGTCTCTCGGTGGACGTGGCGCTGGTGGTGTGTTAACGCGTAGGTGGGAAGCGCAGTGAATATTTTCATATTCTTATTGGCTAAAACAAGCTACAAGCCCTATGATTGGTGGAAAGTCTTTTTCTATTATACTCGACGGCAGGGTAACGCCGATTCGCGCGGAGACCGGACTTCCGTCGCAGGTAATATTCGTCCACATGGCGAACACTCTTTGCCTGACTCGAGGCATAAAGGATCGTAAAGTAATTGAAGGAAGCCAGAGTTTCGCAGTTTGGAAATTAAAGAAAAAATCACGTAGCAAATCCTACCCTAGGTCTTAGCAGCTGTTAGAAAACCCAATGACGGTAAAATGACCATAACGGTATTTCTGAAAACTGTATACGCGACGCGACACAAATTAACAAAAGCATTCCTAGATTGTTGTTTGATCATATTTCAGTTTACCCTAACTTTCATTTTATAAAAACTGTGCTGGCCGAAAACATACTCCATATTTCACCAGAAATTCCAACTGCAATATTAGGATACAAGATTTAAAAAATCCACGGAAATATGATAACATCTCGCAAATTATGTAGCACGCAGAATACACGTAATCTTATGTAATTCGGGTGAATTACATTTCTTTATCGCTACGTTTTGTAAATTACTTTGGTACACTCGACCGTAATAGAGCGAGGTAGTAAACTCACTGGAGCTATAAACAGATGTTTGGGTTTGGTGGTCAACAAAGTTTATCATGGTAGTGGTAAAGTGGTGCCTAACACAAACACCGTCCAGTGTTGTGTGAAACATCCCTCTTCTAAATCAGTTTCCCATTTACAAACATGTGCTCAAAATTTGGAAAATGCTGACGAAGACGTGAGAATCCTAGCTGAGTTGAGCCCTTAAAGGAGCCCTGATTTTACTACGAGGTCAGCCAGAAAAGTAATGGGACCGATAGTGTAGAAATCTATATTGTCAAGTTAACCAGAAATCAACATTATGTCCTGCAAGATGGGTTCCTTGAGAAGCTATACACCGCTGTAAACGCTGTTCCCACTTCATAAAACAGCGGTGGAAGTCTTCAATTGGCACTGCTTTTAGGTGGTCTGTCGCAGCCGATTGGATGTGGTCCACAATTACAAGACAACAACCTCGAAGTTGCTTTATTATTTTTAGGAAAGAAATATTCACACAGACTTGTATCAGGGGACTAACAAGCATGTGGTACCACACGAATATTCTTTTTAGTAAAAAAATCGTTTGTAGAGAGTTTTCTTGCATGTTGCATGATGACAACGCTCACTGTCATATTACACTCTCTGTGAACGAGTTTTTCTTTGTCAATGAAAGTATACCTGTAATTCCACAGCTCATTTACGCCACTGATTAGAGTCCGTGTGACTTTTTCCGCTTCCAAAAAGTCAAAACCTACTTCAAGGGTTGTCATCTTGGGACTGGAAAATGTCCAATAGGTTCTGACAGACCAATTGAGAGCAGTTTCAGTTGAGGACCTCCGGCACTGTTTCGAGAAGTGGGAACATCTCTAGCGGTTTATGGCTTCCTAAGTTCCTTAATTTTCTGTACACGTTTCTAAAATTGCAGTTGATTATCATTTCGCTGTTGTGGCGATAGATAGACCTGAACGAATATAATAATATTTATATTCTAGCAAAACTAGGGGGATTAATACCGTTAGTATTCAATCGTAATTAGCGGTTTCCCAAATGATAATCTATTTCGATATTATTTATCCACTTTCTATTATTGAGCCAGATATTCAACAGCGTACTGCATAGGGCAATAAAAAAAGATAAGGTCAAATTACACGTACCATGATCGAAAAAATGATATTCTTAATGATCGTAAGCCTAAAACTAGTTTTTTTCAGATTCACAAAATATTTTCGTCGGTGAAATGTTACACTTTCAGTTATGATAAGTGTTCAATATATTTAGTGTTTGGTATTTAGTAGTGCAATCGATGAAAAGGTATTCTATATAGGTACCTACAGAAAAAAGTCGAGAAAGTAGAATAAGATTCTTCACCAAATATTGAAGGAAAGTTGAGAATTGAAATGTTCTACGTCCTCAAACTAGGGGAAAACCCATTTATTTTATAATTTACGCTTATACAGTCACCAGATTATTAAATACATTCCACGACGTAGTGCCATTTCACCTCCTAACTTTTTTATTTATTTGATTATGGACGTCGTTTCGATGAGCAGTATGAAAATTGCGATAAAATAACGTGAAAAAATGTGTGGTCATTGTATGTTTTACGATTTATCATACAATGTATGATAATTGTTTCGATGTATATTTGTTTCGACATATATTCAGAATTAAATGTGTTTTCTAAAAATAACATTAAAATTAATTATTGGGTTAGTGGAAAAGTTTCGATGCATTTTTTACAGTTTACATTATCGTCATGCTCTTGTAGGAACAATGAACAATTGTATTGATGTATATATTATATATCGACGTCGACGTAGTATTGTTGTTATGTAAACGTTTGTTGCTTAGCATAAAAATTGACGTGATCATTTTAGTTTTTTAAAATAAGTTTGAAAATAAGCTTTCGGATACTCCGTTTACGTATCACAATGGTATACATATATTCGGAATAAATGTTACAAACATCTTAAATGGTATTTGTGATATGTTTGGAAGAGCTCCTACGTTAGTTCCAGTCTGTGATACATTGTGAATTTATTAATATATTTCATTATATGAAGTTGTGGTGACTGGAATGGTGGAAGGCAAAATGAACGGTCTTGCTGCATTGAAACTTTCCCTTTATTCACAAAGACACGCAGTAAACCCTCGCGACGTCCGCAAGACTGCTCTTTACCAATTCTCGTCTAGAACTGCCCTTACATTCTCCCTTCCCTCGCTGACGCTTTCTCAACCATCATTCTTTCCTCTATCTCACCAGCTCGCTTGCACTCTAAACTAAAGATACCACATCCACTCGAACCTCACGCAAATAGCGATGGGTAAACTAGCCTTGGTGTTCGAGCTTGTTCGAACGAGCTGATACTTCGAGCTTGTTCAAGCTACTCGAACGAGCTCGGATGACAGATTTACATTCCCAGGGGAGACTCGAGGTTCTGGCACTCGAAGCTCGAAGCTCATAGCCTCGGCGCGTAGAGATGTTATCTGGCCGCCGGCAACCGATCCTCGGGCCCTCGGGTTACAATGTAACACACAGAATGAATCACCCATGAATAAACATTTAAACTTTTACTCCTTTTAGTGTACTTTCTTAAAAATGTTATGAATAGATGTAGGAGATTCTCTTCATGAAAATAAGTCCAAACCCGACATAAATCGGACTATATTTAATAACATAGAATTCGTATTGAGGGAAACGTGGGATAGTTCATCAATTTTGCCTTTACGATGAAGTAAAAATAACTGTTTCTTATATTTATATCTCACCATTTACTTACAGATTCTTAATACTCTTGCAGTATTGTAACTTGCAAACATTCATACTGCATCATAGCAGCGGTTATGACTTTCAAACAAAACTCCAATTTAGTCATTTAATTTCCCGTATGTCTTGTCCGTTTGACTTCAATTGTGTACCTTTTTAATCTTTTCGACATCCTTGTACAATAAACGAAGATTCCAACATTTGGCCGGCAGCCGGTCTCACCGACGCGACGCGCCGAACAACAAGACCATAAAACTATCTCCAAACAGGCTAAGAAAGTCAGCATGGTCAAATGTTGTATTTGTTGGTTAAAATGATTCCATTAAATTTATGTCTTAATGTTACATACCATTATATTATTTTATGCATTTTACTGTACACTTGTTTCTGTACTATATTTTGTCATAATTAATTTCTTCTCTTTGCTTCTTATATTACCTTTGGAATATGTTTCAATTAAAATAATTGTATTGTGTTTATATATTAATGATCAATGTATTAATGCACTGCATTGCTTCATATTATGTTATATTATGTTATATTTTATTCATACGTTATGTCGCGATACGAATTCTATGTTATTAAATATAGTTCGATTTATGTCGGGTTTGGACTTATTTTCATCAAGAGAATCTCCTACATTTATTCATAACAATTTTAAGAAAATACATTGAAAGGAGTAAAAGTTTAAATTTTTATTCATGGGTGATTCATTCTGTGTGTTACATTGTAACCCGAGGGCCCGAGGGTCGGTTACCGGCGGCCAGATAACATCTCGTCGCGCCGAGGCTACGAGCTTCGAGCTTCGAGTGCCAGAGCCTCCGGTCTCCCCTGAGAACATAAATCTGTCATCCGAGCTCGTTCGAGTAGCTCGACCGAGTTTCGAGCTTTTACCCTACTACTCGAACACGTTCGAAACGCTCGATTACCCATCACTACACGCACAACATTCATCCCGATCCATTCGTTTAGCTTCACCCCAGAATTAACGTAAACACGTGGTAGAGACGCGGCGTCACCTACTAATAATACTATACATATATAAGATTAAAAAAAAATGTTCGTTAAAACAAATCCACGTTCTGTTTGATCGCGAGCGTAAAGAAACCATTGACGACTGAAACGCGACGGCAGACTGCCTCGAAACGTTCGACTGCACCGGGACTCCTCAAGTATAAGACTTCATAACCTTACCCTAACACACACATAAAATAGCATCTATTGAAAACACTTTCATTCCGAATACAACCTTTCATAAGAAATGAATACTCTGCACTCTATACTCTACAGGGTGTTAAGAAAATTGTGGGACACTTTCACGTGGTGGTTTTGCATGTCAAACGAACAATGAGACGAAAATCAAGAATGGCAATATTCCGGTCGAAGCTTCGATTTCGAGTTATTAATTATTGAAAATACGGTCAAAGTACGCGTGAAATACGTCTGGCACGGTGGTTTATACGCCTTACAACAGTCGATTCCCAGCTGATACACGGAATCGATCATGACCTAGTTAAATTTATGAATGAAGTACAACGAAATGAATGAATCCACTCGTGAAACAATTGCATAGCGCCCCAGTCAAGTAGAATAACCCGGTGTGTCAGACGCATTTTACGCGTATTTTGCTTGTATTTCAACAATTAACGACTCTGAAACAAAGCTTCGAACGCAACTTCGTTATTCTTGCATTCCATCTTAGTTTTGCATGTAAAATCCACCCTCTGAAAATCTCTCACATTTTTATTCACACCATGTAGATACATATGTGTATACTTTATACTTTATATTCTATATACCCTTAATACTCTCTATATGTATATATGTATCCTTTATACATATACTCTATATGAGGCATTGAGGGTAATAAGGGTGAACTGAAATTTGATAAAAAAAATTTATTTTAGTAACTTGATCTATGATAGCCAACACATATATCCATGGTTACATTTGGCGAGTATCTCCTATTTTTCAGTATAAAATAAGATTTTGCAGAAAATGAACAACACTTTTGAGCGTTCACAGTGCCGATAGTAACGGAAAAACGCAATCCCCATTCTGCCGTACTGCCCCTTCCAGGCCCATCCAATCGTCATTCCAGTATTACAATTATGAATTAATCATCATTAATAAGTGTTAATAATTTACAAGTATCTTATAAGTATATCTGGACCCCAAAGTCAGAGTGTATTAAGTGACACTTTTCAAACTTTAGAGGAGAGCAAATCAAAGATGCGTAAATCTTGTAACTTTGGAACTGTTCTGTAAGAATTCCACGACAAACAATTGCTACCATCGAACTATTGAATGGACTTAGGACAAGTCTCGATACATAGAAATGGTGAACATTGCATTAAGTCCCCTATGTGGTGGACTTTACACCGTTTGACATGTAACAAGATACGTATTTAATATTATTTTTACACTATTATACTGAAAACAAAACAACTTAGAGAAAAATAATTTGTACCATGGAAAAGAGTGAATAATTGGATACGGGAAACATGTAAATTGTTATTTATTTTAAAAAGTGGACTTAATACTCTCTCGCTCTGGGGTCCAGATATTTATTATTCCCAATATTTAAAAAATGCAAAGACATTTTTAATGAGGTGAGTATAAGAACTTTTTGTTGAGTTCGCCCTTATGGAAAACGTTTAAAATGCGTTTCTCTTCTTTGTTGAGTTCGTCCTTACTATCCACAATGCCTCGTATACTCTATACAGGGTGATTCATAAATGCATGTCAATACTTCAGGGGGTAAATCTACACAATAATATAAGTAAAGAAACGTCATAAGAACATATGTCCTATACATATACTTTAGTTTTTGAGTTATGGATGATTAAAGAAAATATTCAAAGTACACGATATCAACCCATTAGACTTTTATTTTTGGGGCCATTTAAACACTATTGTACATTCAACACAGGTGAATAATATGCATAACCTGCAAGAACGGACATCAAATGGATTTGAGACTATTGGAAGAATACATACCTGTTTTTTTCGAGCGATCGCGGTACTCAATGCTACGGCGTGCAGTAGAGTGTATTGAGACACGAGGTGGGCACTTTGAACGTTTTCTTTAATTATACATAACTCGAAAACTAAGGTATCCCGGGCATATGTTCATATGACATTTTTTTACTTGTTTGGTGTATAGATTTACCCCCCGAAATATTGACATGTATTTATGAATCACCCTATACACACTGTACTCTATACTCAATACTCTATACTCTACACTCTACACTCTACACTCTACACTCTATATTATATGTTCTATATTCTATATTCTACAGGGTGTTCCACGCAACTGGAACAGACTGTACCTCCTAAACGGTTGGGAATAGAAGAAGATGTTATAAGTAAAAGTTAAATGGTATCAGACGGTGCATAATATGCAACTAACTTTATACACTTTTGTACATCGGTGCATCAGAAGAATGCAACTGCACTTGTTTTAAAAATGGAAACCTATATTTTTAACTGCACCAATCGATGCAGTTTCTTATGCTCTACATAAAAGTACTAACATACTTATGCCCTAAATTTATTCGTTAGGAAGTTATCGAAGCTTCATATTTACAAACATTGTAATGGAACATAACGTAGATACTCCGGAACACTTGTCGAGAGACCGAAATAATTCAGAGAAATTTTAGCTTCGATAACTTCCTAACGAATAAGTTTAGGGTATAAGTATGTTAGTACTTTTATGCAGAGCATAAGAAATTGCATCGATTGGTCTAGTCAAAAACATAGGTTTCCATTTAAAAAAAAAAGCGCAGTTGCATTTAGCTGATGCACCGATACATAAAAGTGCATAAAATTAGTTGCATGTTATGCGCCGTCTGATACCATTTAACTTTTACTCATAACATCTTCTTCTATTCCTAACCGTTTAGGAAGTATAGCCTGTTCCAGTTGCGTAGGACACTCTGTATATTCTACAGGGTGAGGCTCTTAAAACTGGCAACCTGAATAACTTGGCTGCTATTGGTGATAGGAGAAAATGCATCGGGCCAAAGTTATTTGGTATCGAGGGGCTGATCATCCGATGTTACTAGCTTTTTGATAGGTGGTGGCGTCAAAGAGATATGAAGGTCATCTCTGTTTTTTTACATACATTCTGATAGAGTATTTCAAGACGAATACAATGACCTATTGGAAAGGTCATTCGTGGTCTGGGTTAAGCCAATTGTGATGGAAAGTTATTTACTTTGAGGAAATGATCAAGTACCGTTGATTTATTTATCTAACAGTAATACACGACTAATACAAGTGTTCAAAATGGTGACCTTGAACATTGATGCATGCTCTGAAGCGTTGCTTGACGGATAATACGGCATGTTGAATTTCAGTTCTGTTTATCGCGGCACAAGCTCTTCTTATACGCTCTTTCATATCTTCTTTGGTTGTTGGTATTTCATTATACACTTGCTTCTTTAATTTTCCCCACAAATAGAAGCCCAGAAGTGTTAAATCTGGAGAACGTGCGGGTCATTTCTGATTTCCTGCACGACCAATCCAAAGATCTCCAAATGTCACGTTGAGGAATTGAGTAATTATCCGTGCAGAATGAGCAGGGCATCCATCTTGTTGGAACCACATAGTTTGCCGTATGTGAAGCGGAATATTTTCCAGCAGGTGTGGCAAAATTTCCGTTAAAATGTGTTTATATCTCGAAGCGTTTAATGTGCCATCGATAAAATAAGGACCAATTATTTCACCGTTAAGAAGTCCGCACCAAACGTTTACAGAGCAAGGTCTTTGTTTATCCACTTCTCGCAGCCACCGTGGATTTTCTATTGACCACTAATGCATATTATGACGATTGACTTGGCCACAGTTTGTAAATGTGGCTTCGTCCGTAAACAAAATTTTAGTCAAAAACAGCTCATCACTCTGTAATTTCTGGAGACCCCATTAACAAAAATTTACACGGTTTTGAAAATCATTCCCATGTAATTCTTGGTGAAGTGAAACATGAAAAGCATGGAATTTATTTAAATGTAATATTCGCAAAACACTTCGTTGACTGATGCCACTTTCACGTGCTATCTGCCTTGTACTAGCATCGGAATTTTGTGTTACAGTTGCTAAAATGCTCACTGTAATACGATCATCAGTTGCTGCCTTGGATCTTCTTCGTATTTTGTTATCTACACGTCCAGTTTCTTGAAAATTTTCAATAACATTCGTAATTGCAGATCGTGAAGGTGTGACACGTTCGGGAAACCGTTCAGCATACAAACGGACTGCATCTCTTACAATTTGGCGACATTCCCCATAAACAAAAACCATATCTACTTTCTCCGCTATTGAATAACGCATTTCGGAAACTTGAGTTACACTTCACTGGGCAGAGATTCTCATAAACGACTAATCATATTACGTACAGATAAAGCGTACAGCGTGATTTAATGTTTATTTCCATTCAACTACCCGTAACAAGAGATTACGAGACAATGATGGAGTAATAATATCAACAACCAGAGACGGCAAGGAAGTGTTCGACCATTTCCTGAAATTAAGTTATTTTCCATGACAATTGGCTGAACCCAGACCACGAATGACCTTTCCAATAGGTCATTGTATTCGTATTGAAATACTCTATCAGAATGTAAGTAAAAAAACATACCGTTTCATTTAAAAAAACAGAGATGACCTTCGTATCTCATTGACGCCTCCACCTATAAAAAAACTAGTAACATCGGATGATCAGCCCCTCGATACCAAATAATTTTGGCCTGATGCATTTTTTCCTATCACCAATAGTAGCCAAGTTATTCAGGTGGCCGGTTTTAAGTGCTTCACCCTATATATTCTATTTTCCATATTCTCTAGTCTATATTCTATATTCTATATTCTATATTCTATATTCTATATTCTATATTCTATATTCTATATTCTATATTCTATACGTTATACTGTATACTTTATACTCTAGAATCTATACACTGTGTTCTGTATTATGTATTCAGTATTCAGTATTCAGTATTTTATGTATATCATATCAGTCTACGTTACGTTGATGAATGGAAGGGTCTATAGCTCCTCGAGAATGGATTTTCATTACGAGGTCTTTGAACGCATTAGCATTTTCGCGTGATCAATTCCCATCTAGTGTGGGTGATACTGCGTATCCATGGCACGTGAAAGAGCACGCAGATAACGCCACGACGCGGCGGTGCGGCGTTTGCTACGGTTCAACGCTTCTGACCTATATAACTGTCCATTTTTAAATTAACTCGTCGAAGGGTGAAGTGACTACGCAACCCACGTCACAGACGGCAGCTCGATTTACAGGCACGGAACGTGAGGGTCTCGCGACGCAGAATATTCCTTTAACTTGACTGTAGGACCTAACTACCAGAAAGGTCACTGCGTAATTTCCATCGGCTAACGGATAAATGTTTTTCCAATTTATGTTGAATTACATATAGGCATTCGAAAAAGTTATGCGATTGCAATAGTGAGAATTTATTATCTTTACATAATAATAGAATTTCGTAATAAATATTAAGTTATTGCTCTTGAAATTATCGTTTTGTTACCAGCACTTGATATTCTATAAAACATTATACGAATTTTTTTAGACAAAGTAAGATTAAATAGACTCTACCCACGTTTTCCATTGAAATACAAGTGTTACGTACATGTTATATTGATTATGTAATTATTACACTAAATTTGAAGATGACTCTTCAAAGGGACTCTTATGTCATCGTTCCACCGAAATATTGTCGACGCTAAATAGTATTTTTTTCTAGAAATTTACATGCATCTTCATGAAGTGTATGTATGAATTTGGCTTATATGTATATACATCATCAAATGCCCGCAGAGGAAATGGCCGAATTTAACTGAAGATTGTTTGTCTACCTTAATTAACTTTAGTGTTTAACCCTTTCGCTACGGCAGACTTTGAGACATACCATGCGCGATATACGGTAGAAGTTTAGCTGCGATCTACGTTGTGAACCACGAAAATCTTCGTTAGCGTGCATTTTTCAGAAATTATATGAAAATCGTCAAAACACTGAATCTTACTAGCAATGTGAAGTGAGCGCCTATATGCGCGAAATTGTATTGAAAGGGTTAATATAATTGATCTTATTGTTATGTTAGATCTGTAATTTTACGATAACGAAATATTAATAATTTTCATACATAAGAGTAACGTCAGATATACAGTACCGGACAAAATGTTTTCGAACAAAAGCCGTTTCCTGTATTATTTGAATTAAGGATACTACTGACGTTACATTAAATAATGAACGCCTGTCTTGTGTAACTGTTTTCTTAGGTCGACCACACAAATTGTTTATTTTGTTGAATATACCATCTATTTGGAGATGTCCACACATCGAAAAACTATAGATGATGGCGCTCCATTTGAGCCGTCTACGATATTCTGTTGTAAAATTTTTGATGAACTTTTATCTCGTACCAATTAAGAATGGATAAAATAAAGATATACTATAATGATCTGGCGAAGTTCCTGTTTCAGATTACAATTTATGGTTATGAATGAAACGTCCGAATACGTTTGTGTAGCTAAATACAGATAAAACTTATATTATATTTTGTGATGCGCAGGTAGCTTCGTGTAACTTTTATGAAAGCTTGCGTTGGAATAATAGTAAACACTCCGGAGGGCAGAATTTCAGTAACATCACCATAACAACAAACACAACGAAAAATGCCTTCGTCTGAATACATTTGTCCGGTACTGTATCTGTCAGGAAGTCGTCCATTCCATGTCCAACGACCTAATCCTAATAGTTATAAGAGTAGATTAACAGGAGTTTCTAACAGCAGAATGTTCAAATAATAGAATGCTTAGTGAGTCTAGCAAATATTAATTCTATAAATACGTAACTGTATGTATTTATAGTTACTATTGCGCCTATATTCAACAAAAGATGATATTTTATAAGTTGGCAAAGTAGCTAAGTAATGATTAAAGAGAACAAGGTAACTTATGACTTCTGTAAGTAATTGCAGTATTTCTTAATTGGCACAACACAGTACGATAAAGACTTCACAAAAATTGAATTAATAGTTATATGTTACTATTTGAGATAATCAAATATTTAGTACAAGAAATAAATTTCTGCTTGAGTTTTGGTTTTATTAATCAGTATTTGAAACTATGAACTTACATAAACATTTGTCGTCTACATATGACTAATGTAACAGATGTCTAAACAAATTCACATTTTTATAAACTAGAAGATAAACAGAAATTTATTTATTCCGTTAACTCCGTTATTAAATTGATACATATGCATATGTTGTATCTTGTTATTTTGAAATAAAAAAAATCGATATTAAACCGACCTATCGTTTTATTTTTTGTATTTTTTATTTACTTTTGGAGGGATTACTTGAATTTCCCAACCGAAAAGGCTGAGATCTACTTAACTTCTATTAAAAATTATGGATCCTTTCTGACAAAAGTTAGATATTAACCGGCGATAGAGTTTGACGCCGTTTAAAATGAATGTTGCACCGGTGCAACACTGAGCGGTAAAGAGTTAAGGAATTCGTTCGTCGTTCATTTCTCATTACTTAAAATTTTTATTTCATCGATTCTGCATTCAATCGAGTATGCTGTAAATGAATTATATTTGCAGCCATAGTCATGAGTAGTGGATGTATATACAAATACGGATTTTTATGAAGTAAATAACAGAAATTATGTCTAAAGAAAAATTTGTTGACTTTACTAAGGGCTCCATTAGGTTTCTAATAAAATAGAAACCTTAAAGTGAACTATTAATGGAACTATTGAATGCATAAAACCGACAATTTGGTTATTAATAATATTAAAATGTTCGGGCTCTGTAAATACCGTAGAAATAGTCTTGAGGTTGGAAAAAACTGAAATAAATCTATAGTTATGAAATATTGAGAATAATAAGATAGCGGATAAACTTCATACAGTCAGTCACACAGGAACGTACCCGCGACATTTACAAAATACGATACCTAAAACAAATGGGGACGCCACATTTTAAACGTACCGCGTCTGTAGCATTATGCTTTTCGTTCGAAGCCATTAGTATCGTTCTCGTCGGTGAAATATACAGACGTTTCGAAATGAGTGCAGTATACGCGAAGAGATTCGAAGCGGTCTTCTTATGCTGCTGTTACGTACGAAAACACCCTCGTTACCTCTTAACTCTATCGAGAGTTGGAATGCATCCGGCCAGATCATCTAGTTATCCATGGGGTGTTATGGCGTGGCCAGATTTTCTTAGAAAACTGATTCCGTTGAAGAACAGGCGTGTCCCCCACTACTTTTAGACTCGATTTTCGGGGTATAAAAAGGGACGCGTACAGCTCATCAGCGGGTTATACGTTGAACTCGTTTTATGCTCCTCTATATCATTCTACCAAAACAAAAATATACCGATCTATTTAAAAAAATGGAGGTGACCATGAAATATCCAAAGTATCTACACCTGAAAAAAAAACTATTAGCGTCATCGGATGGCTCTCTTCGTACTGTGCAATTTTGATTAAACAAATATTTCTCTGAACCTTATAGTTTCGAAGATATCTGAGGTGGTAATAGTTATTGCCCCAGCCTGTATAATACAATAAAGAATGTATAATAAATTAAAAATTAACACACATTCCGGCAAAATCGCTATTATAATTTCAGTAATCGTAAAATAAGAAATCTGCAGTCCGTTATTTTGACGGGTTTGGTAGATCCAGTGTTAAATCGGCTCCACCTAAATAAATTCTTTAATTTAAAACTACACCCAAGTGGTTAAGCAAGTATCTTTGAGATTTTTAGTTCAGTAACCTTAGATGGGATCGAAACGCGGTAGAAATGATGAAAAAAAGGAGATTACAGGGGTCGTAAAGCTCCCTTGAATCCAACGGATTACCTCGTTTTAATCGTTCACGACGTCACGTCGTCGTGCCTTGTTCAACGAGCGCGCGAGAACGAAATAGACGGTGTGTATCTTTAAATAAGCTTCATTTAGACCCCGAAACCCTTCGTGGGATCGTATTTTTGAGTCAAATGGATCCGACGAGCGGCACAGTGTCTCAGCTAAGGTGCACTGGCACCGGGAGCCCCGTTTAGACTGTCAGTGACCTACTACCTAAACGAATGCTGCCAGAATAGAAACCAGCGTGACTTGGAGCACCCTCCAGAGCGTGAAACATTGCCGATGCGATTCGTAAACGGGATTCTCCGAATCCACTACCCGAGCATGCTTTCATGCATTCCAATGCATGTAAATCCGGTATTTATTAGTTTTTAATCGATCGAGAGATTTTCGGATATGCTTAATCCTTTCCGACCTGAATCATTGTTTTCAAACAAAAAAAATGACTTTTTGCATATAGTTATTTTATGGATGTCAGAAAAACAGGAGAATAAAAAGACTAGACAAAAGAAATTGTTCATAAATAGAAACGAATATTCATTAAATAATATCTAAACATTATTTCGGAGAGTGTATGCATCTAACGGCAAAAAATTACATTGTATGATTCGATGGCATATTGAAACTTCAGGCTTATGATATCAGTTCTAAGTGCTGAGTAAGTTAATGATTCCAAATCGAATCCGATAGTCGGGAAAGGTTAAGGGAGTACATCACCTTGTATGTAAGTTTGAAAAAAATAAGTACCTATATAACCAATTTTTTTCTGACGCCAGTGTTGATTAAAATATTGGAATCTTTTTAAGGGATATTAGGCAATATTTTAACTTTATTTTCAGAGATTAGTTATTACTTGAAATTACAATTGGCGGAATTATACAACGCTGTGTATCGCTGTGTCTGGCAGAAAGATGTCAGCTAGCACTCACCAGACTTCTAAAATTATTCATTCGATTAACTTCAAATTTAGATATTTTATTCCTTATAAAATTATCTATAATGTAGCCTACGATTTTTTAAATAATTTAAAAAAAATAAAGAGATGGTAACTTTAAAATAAAAGAAAATGTTGTTTAATGAAAGATACCTTTCAAAATAAAATTCTTTTTGAAGGTAATTTTCAAAATTTATGAAAATTCAACAAATTACTAGTAGATAATTTTATAAGTGTCCAAATTTAAAGTTAATGGAATGAATAGTTTCGCAGATCTGCTTGGTGCCAGCTGACAAGATCTCGCCAGGCACGACAATAGACAATATTGTATAACTCCGCAGGTTTGTAGTTTTAAATAATAACTAAGCTACGCAAATAAAGATAAGATGTTGACTAACATCCCTTAAAAAGATCCCAATATTTTACACAATAATTACCTGAGGAAAAAATGGTTAAATTTACCTAGTTTTTAGTCCTACAATGTGGTGTACCCCCTTCAGGGATTTGCTCTGTTTGAAGAATCGGAAAATAGGCATTTTTTGAAGGTATTTTTTTTTTAAACTGATCTAATTGAATAAGTGCTTCTGGGATGAATAATGCAAAATATTCAGATAAAATTCACATTTATGAATCTAAAAAAGTCATTAGTTTATGAATGTATTTGCAAATCCATACAACCCAACAACAATGCAGTAGTCTCGTGGCGTTGTAGATTACTTCTCCTGAAGCAGGTCTGAAACAAAAATTCAACTGTGGCTGTGTTCTACAGATAGTCTTTAATAGTGCAGATCACAAAAATTGAAAAATTTTAATAATAACGGAAATTGTGTGGTTTAACAAAGAAGAATTTATATTTTTTATAAGAATTAAACACTTTTTCCAGCGTTGATTTGCAAATATATTGATAAATAGATGTCTTTTGTTTCATTACTAAAATGTGAATTTTATCTCAAGGTATTGCCTATGTGATCCCAGAAACTCCCATTCAATTATTATTATATCTTATAAGTTCCGTAAAACGGAGCCTTCAAAGAGTGGCATAGTTAGTATGCGTGTGACACAGAATAAAGCGATAGGATAATTAGCAAGTAGTGATAGAACCGATTCTATCGCAGGCAGCATCGAAACTTGACGAAATACAGTAACGGACAAAACAGTTACTAGTTTTTCGATTTATTTTATTTTCATTATCTTTTAATGCCAATGAACAACTTTAGTATGTGTTTAATATATCTTCCGATAAAGAATTATAAGCTTTATAAAACCCAGTACATTAAGGTTTTAAGTTGATGTTGAGAAATCGTAAAAACAAAAAGGATTAGAAAAGTGGTAACTTGATTGTTCACTATTGCATATTCAAATCCTGTGTGTGTGCTTCGAAATTCATAAATAATACCCACGAGTAAGATTGTGGATCTTTATGCAGTTTCAAATTTTTTTGATCAATTTATCGAACTGAAATTATTCTTTAATGATTCTTTTGGATCCGCAATAAAGTAATGTTTATCCTAATCTTCACGAAAATGTCTGTTCTATTGTTTTTTGCTCACACACATTTACGATAAGTGCATTGAAAACAGATTAGTTTTTTCTATTTACTTATTTCCATTACTTCGCTGGAATGATGGAATCTAAA
This sequence comes from Dufourea novaeangliae, assembly GCF_001272555.1. Lineage (NCBI taxonomy): Eukaryota > Metazoa > Arthropoda > Insecta > Hymenoptera > Halictidae > Dufourea > Dufourea novaeangliae. Next base: position 185,579 of record NW_015374186.1, on the reverse strand, counting down.
TGTGCTAAATTATAATTAAGGAACTCACACATTTCAATAGGTCTTTGACTTACAATTAATGTATAACAATTTAGTCCATTTCTTACGTAGTGCAAATTCGTTTATTAGCAAATTTAAAAAAGAAATATAACGTTGTTTAAAACAATAAATGTAACAGTAACGTGTGTGTATTTATAAGAAATAAAATTGGTTTCAAAAATCTTGAACCCTTTGAAAGTATTTAAAGTGGTTAGTACACAGGCACCTCACAAATATCATAGGTCGAATGATCTTTTCATATTTATCCAAATACAATGTAATATTCTGCACAGTCGGGCGCACTATAAATGCGTACAGTCCGTGGTCTAGTTGAGCATGCTCGAATTCTAATTAAGTATTTTCGAATTTTGCATAAATCTATGCATACCTGTGCATAAAATCAACAGGATCAGATATGTATTTACAGTAGACTCACGTTAAAGTAGCGCTGGACACGCAACTATAACGTGAGTCTACTATACATCAAGTTCGAAAAACTTAGAAAGACAATATTGCATTACAAATTTTTACAAAACAATACTGATGTGCGACACTGAAATTAATCAAACAATAATGTTTATTCAATTTGATATTTTCATGAACGATCAACAATATTTTTCAATATTTGAAATTTTCGACTTATGAATTACCTCAAATGATATCAATGCGCGCTGAAAACTGAATGATTTAGAATGTTTTAGATGCTCGAGATGTTGACATGTCCGAAAACTCTTCCCACTATAGTATATAAATATTTTTAAAAAATTTTATAATGCAAAATTATCAATAATAATATTTAATCACCGTAAAATGCAAAACTGGAACATTAATTCAATTTGATTAGAAATCGTATTTTTCAAAATGTATGTATAATCATGGATTTCAATAAAATTATTAAAGCTTTTTGTTTAAACGTTTTTTTTGAAAAGACACATTTTTTTAGAATGAAAAACGACGTTGCTTTAGAATGAGACTGGAATTTTATTTAGTTTAAATTCGTAAAAAATGATTATTTTTTAATATCTAATAATTAGGAAACTATTCAATTTTTTTTATTCAGATAAATTCTGTTCCGTATTTATATACCTTCCGGTAATTATATACCTTGTACTCGGTCCAGTGGTGAACTGGATGGACGTTGTACAATCGTATTATCCGTCACACAACATCGATCACACTTTCATTTACTGTAAAATACTCATGAATGTGTATTCTTTTTGTAAAAAAAATTCTGCGTTTTCCCATTTGACAGTCTGCTTTTATTTTCTCTCACAAATACATGAAATTTTGTCGTGTATAAGCTGAGGGTAAACTGTGTATTTAAAATTTGTTTAATTTATAATTTTGTGAATTTTTGAAAAAAAAAAACATACCTTACGGAGATTGATTGGTGGCTTGAAAATTCCAAAACGATAGAGTGAAACTAGCTTTATTTATTTGATTTTGAATTGTTGAATACAATGGTAATCTCACTTTTGACACTATACGTAAGGATTTTTTAAAATTTAATTGTAAATATGTTATACAGGATGCCATGTAATTGGTGGTACAAGAGTCAAGTAGTGGTGGAGTACAAGAGTGGTGGAGTCTCCGTTTTTGAGAAAATTGACTTTACAGATTAATTTGAAACGTGTGTATTCATGGTATTAAGTAGAAACGGAATTCAATGAACAGACGCGCTAACCAAGTCCTATTCATTGCACACATATGTATTCAGCAAATTTTCAAATTCGATTGTCTCGAAAATGAAGTCTCCAATGAAAAAATTTTATTGTATATTTTCGACTTATTTTTCCCCCTAGAACCATTCCCTACCGGGTTATAGCACCACTTACATGACACCCTGCGTATTGTGTGTAACTAATCAAAATATTCATGAAATTATTTACATTCTACATTTATATTTTACTTTACATTCTTTATTATTTTTATTGTTATAATTTGTTAAATACGAAAGAAATAAAATTAGAAAAATTGTACTAGGTGAATAATTCAAGAAATAAAAACAACCTGAACAGCGCTAAGTTCTAGTGTTAAAACTAGCATCGTGTTCTGCACCCTTTACTTAATACAACAAACCATGTTCAGTTTCATGATTTTGGGACTTGTTGAACAGTGTAATTGTGTGAACATTAAATGTACAATCTCTGGCCAAAAAGGGGGGTCCTTCATAATTTTACAAATTTTTCGCGGCAATTAAAGAATTAAAAGGCCAGAACGTATTTTAATAACAATTTTTATTAACTACTAAAGTACGTGCATATATATTACATACATATTAATAATTTATACATATATTATTGTATGTAATGTCTTAATATTTTTTATTTTTGCAAGTTTATTGCTATGTAGGCAATTCTTCCGACATGAATCCCATTGGGAACGTCTGGAGTTTACTTAAAACCCTTGTATACGTATTAACTGTCATCACAATAGATGATTTTTACAAAAAATTCTGGATAGTTGGCAAAATCATCGCAATATAATGGATACGATAAGACAATGCATAAGGAGTATGCCGGAAAGGGTGTATGTTGTAATAAAAGCAAAGGGGGAAACACAAATTATTATTATGTATGTAATAGATATGTACGTATTTTAGTAGTTGATTATGGGTGGCCCTAATTTTTTGGTTAGGGACTGTAGATGTCTTGCATTGTGGTATGTAAGCGTGCTGGAACTAATAAAATTGTTCGAGGTTGAATACAGTCTGAAGTGCCACTTACAAAAGGAAAAGCATAACATTTCATGTGCAGTAATATATTGTATTATACATTGCCACTAGCATTGTTACATATTACGACGACGCGGTTCTTGATTACTCTTAAGGTAGCTTTCGCGTTTGGTGTCGTATCTAGCTGGTACTCCATATGGCGCTTTATACTTCTTATCAATTTTACCAATTTAATTTGAATGACTAATATTGTACAATGCTTCAAAATACTTAAATGGAAAAAAGTTTACAAAGCAGTGGGAAAAACGAAATTTTTTCTTTATTGTAAACATTTTTTTGTTAATTTTTAAGAAAAAATTGTGAAGTTTGTCGAACAAACCAAAGGAACCCAAGTGACGTTGCCTCTCATAGCAGACATGCGTAAAAGATACTATCAAACGCATTAAATCCTAAGTTTGCGTACTTTGATCTTAATTTTTATTTTTATTTGATCATTAACACATCTTTTTGCCGTGCCATCATGTTCTCCATAAAAAAATCTATAAACACTTAACATTTTATGAAAATGTCATTTTTGTAGCTAAATAAGAAGTGATTCACTTCTCAGTATCAACTACAGTTTCATAAGACTCGTGCTAAAAAGAAATTTTTATAACGTTTCTTTTTCCATAATTTTATTGTTGACTTTGCGATTTTATGGTAGCAATCGAAAGTAGAAGCTTTTCAGAATTTTCTGTTAAATTTTCAACTAAATTTTTAAGTATTAGATATTTACGGAAGCCACCTTACATACTTCCGGGAATCGACATCGAGGATCGGAAACGACATTTATTTACGACTGCACGAACCCCAGGGTCGGGGAACTAAACAGAAATCGTAAAACTCGATTATCGGGACTTGTTCCCTTTTGCGGAGATCCACCATATTGAAGGGCGAATTCATTTTCGAGTTTATTTCAGAAGGGGTCCTGAATGAAACGCGTCAACTGTGAAATGAAGAAACGGGAGAATCCAGGATATACATACATATATCGTGAAGAGTATTGAGGGATTTTCAGGATTGAAATGTTTTTTTAATTTATCCACGATTGAATCGTCCGGATTTTCGATCTGTCGAAAGTTTTGACGAAAATTTCAAGAAAAATAACTTCAACAAATTAAATGTTGCCTTTACTACAAACGCTTAAGAAGCTGAGACAGTGGGTGATTGTAAACGCGAAAGTGTTTAGATTAGTATCAGTTAACATTACACTATTTCTTTGGTGAAAATCAGTATTTATGTTTAAAGAAACAGAAAAACTGAGCTGTTTTTCAGCTGAATGAGTAGTTTTTAATTAAAATTTTGGTTAATAGGTTTATTAGAAAAATTAGTAGATTACATGTTGGTGGACACTTTACTTAAATTATACGTCTACTTGATTATACGAAGAAAAAATTATTTGTACGAGTTAAATTTGTATGTAACTTACATATCGTTAGTTTTTTTGCTATATGTCGCTTTGTTCTCAAGACAGTCGTTATGATAATGTGTGCATATTTGTACGATTGATTAATGATATAAACTTTTTCGGTCGCTCTTACATGTGTGTGACGATTTTAGTCACTTCTCTTTATCGTGAACCAAGGTTTATGGACACTACTGTAATGGTTGACAAAACAGTTGGGTCATGGTCATATTTTTATTTATTTCACGGTCATTGCTATTTTTTTTTTACATGGAACCATTTATTTTTAATAGCATCATATTTAAACGCAACTTTAAGATACATTCAACAACGTATATTTGCAAATATGACTGTCGCATAACTATAAAATGACTAAATCGTGTAAAAATGATATTGTATTAATTGATTCCCTGAATTTAGTTGTACATACTATCTCATAAAAACTAAATCTCCCAGAAAATTTCTGTTTCACAGTCATCGGACGATTATGTTCTGCTTGGTTGAATATGTGCTTAGCTTCGCTAAATGATAGTATGATAAAGAAGGTCTGTGAAGTTAGCACCCCCAAATGCAAAATTTTATAAAAAATCAACAGTATTCGTTTGTCCACGATTTGTCCATGTTTGTCCAACAAAAATTTTCGTTTGTTCACCCTTAAAAAAAGTTATAAACAAATTAAGAATTTGATATCACTGATACTCCCACGAGCATTTTTGCTTCATTTATAACTGAGATATGATTGTTCACGATATGTCCACGTTTGTTCACCCCATATTTTCGTTTGTCCACCGAACAGAATCGAATTATTATTAACAAACAAAAAAATACGATTTAATAGTCAAATAGCACAAAAACGTCCTATGTACGTCCGATGGACGTACATTCCGGACGTTCTGTACATTCGGAGGATGTCCCAAAAAAGCCTATATGTCCCCGTTAGGTCTTCGTTAAGATCTTTAAATGTCCTAGGAAGGTCCTATTTACAAAGTAGAACGTCCTGAGGACGTCCTGTGTCAATATTATCAGAACGTTTCCTGAATGTGTAAAAGTAACATTCCCTGTACGTTTTGGGCACGTTTAAAGAGATTTTAAAAACGCTATGGTAATGTCTTAAAAGACGCATAAGAAACGTTTCCCAAATGCTTGAAATTGCGGTTAGGTTTCATTTTGTGGAAGGTGACAGGAGTTAGGATAGGTTGGTTTGTATTTAATTAATAAAAGATTAACTTTCCAGCGATTTCCGCATTTAGTACAAATTAGATCTAGTTATTTCCTGTTAATAAATAAAAGGTTAAAATATAGGTCTGGGGATTATGATCTCCAAGTACATTGTGTTTATTCCTATTTTCACAGGAAAACTTGGATTCTGTGTTGGTTAGAGACAGTTTAAGAAAGAAAATTTTTTTCTCAAATTTCTTGAGGTTTTCGCACAAAACCACTATCGTCGTTACATTTCTCTATTTATTCTTTAAAGACTGACACTTTGTTCATGGGGTTCGATCACCTTGCACGGAATGACATTGCCAAAAAACCATCTAAAATTTAAGTTTTGAGAACATCCGTAGGACTTTTGGACGTACGTTTCTAGAACATCCGAAATTTAATTCTTGAGAATATCCGTTGGACTTTTGGGACGGATGTTTCTGGAACATCCGAAATTTAAGTCTTGAGAATATCCGTAGGACTTTTGGGGCGGATGTTTCTGGAACATCCGAAATTTAAGTCTTGAGAATATCCGTAGGACTTTTGGAACGGACGTGTCTAGAACATCCGAAATTTAAGTCTTACGAACGTCCTAGGGATGTCCAAAATGGACGTAGGACATTCGGATATAAACTGGACGTGAAACGGACGTCCTTAGGATGCACGGTGCTATCTGGGTTAGGCGTTGACAGTGACTGGAGGACTATAGGATTGACAGCGACAAACGGAAGTTTTGGGTGGACAAACGAGGACATATCGCGGACAATCATACCCAACTTGAGAATTAAAGAAAAATGTTCATGGGCGTGCTGGTGACAAATTTCTTTATTTTTTTATAACTCTTTTCTGAAGGGTGGGCAAACGAAAATTTTGGTTGGACAAATGTGGACAAATCGTGGACAAACGAATACTGTTGATTTTTCATAAAATTTTGCAATTGGGGGTACTAATTTCACAGACCTTGATAAAGAACATACAGTTCAGTTACAAAAAATAACAATTATCTTAAAATCTACAAACATATGATTTTTATCTAATTGATATATATTATTGTTATATTTATTACATAAAAATAATACTCAATTTGAAGATGACTTTTCGAAGACACTTTTAACTGCCAATTTTTTGCCGAATATCATTTTTTAGCAGAACTTTACATGCACCTTCATATAGTTTATTTATGAGTTTACCTTAAATGCGCATGTTTTTATGCAGGTGGAAGAATTTGAAATTGTAAAATTTAATTAAGATTGATTCTCTACTTTAGTTAACTTTAGTGTTTAACATAATTGATTTTACTTTTACGTTCAATAGTACCTTGAAACGTGTAGAGAGCACTGTGTAATTTTGCAACAAAGAAAAAAGCTATGCTAATAATTTTCATTCATAAAAGTTACTTCAAATATATTTGGTGTGTGTATCTAACCCAGACCTAATAGAATGTAAAATTGTGAGCGAAGATTGTATTGTTCTGTCAACTATTGTTAAAGAAAATTACGACAGATGAAGAAAACGCGAGCTGAAAGTGCGTTAACTACCGTTCACATCTTTATTTGTGTTCCATCTTTCGAAATTCAAACCATTTTGTGACATGTATATGAAATTACAGGTTTTATAAATCAATTGTGCGAAAATACCGTTTATCATAAAGGATCTGTGTCCCTATTAGTCTTACTGTATTCACAACGAATCTTTTCGTGTATTCTTGAATTTCTCGCGACTGCCGTTTTTTATGACTCATATATTTTCTGTTGAATCATAGTGTAACTGATAGTTTACCATAAATATGACACACGAATTCCCATAAATCATATGTTTCAAATGCCAGAAACTGGGGTCAGCGTTAAAAAATCGCACGCAGCAGTACCGATTTATTGTATTTGGAATCGTATTTTTCAGTGATACGAAATAAAATACTCTGAAAAGCTGATACGTAATTGCTTAAAGACTTTCATCGCGTGACTCATAATTAAAGGTTTTAATAGATGGGTAGCGAGGAAGTAAGAATAAGAAACTCGTTCGTTTCAAACTTCGGGAAAAAGAAGGAGAAAATAATCAACGACTAGAGTATTACCAATGATAGCTTGGTTAGCTTATTTGCATAATAAAAGTTAAATTAAGAACTAGGGTATTCTAGAATCGTGGAAGTATAAAGTTTGCGGTGTGTTTAAGGGCAGAATTTTGGTCAATAATTTTAAATTTGCATGCAAATTGTGATCTACCATTCATTTTGTATTTTCACCCCGTTTTTGTATTTTCTTCCAATGTTTCGAACTATTTCATTATCACTCAGAATTTTACGTTTCAGATAATTGATTCAGACAAAATATCCTCTCTTTTTAATAATATTGTCTTCTGTTCTTTCTATTATTAATGCAATCTTAAATTTAATGGAAAGGATAGAAATTTTATGTAATCTGTGCAATTAAAGTACCCGAAAAATTGAGATATTAGATAGGTATGTAAAAGGTAGTGGAAAATAAAAAATAATATGTAAACGGAAAACAAACTGTGGTATTACTATAGTATTCTATTATAGTATTCTACGTAAACCGTTTAAATCCTCATGTATCATTCCTTTTAAATTCAGTTTTGAACAAATTTCTTAGTGAATTGGTTTTGTTTTTATTTGAATTAATATAAATAGTTACTAGCTTAAATTAGTTATCGGGAGCTGTTGAGTTGAATGGAGTTATTGAAAACTCGGATCAAAATAACCTATATAGTTATGCTCGTCCAATGGTTACTACAGCACACCAGAAATGCACTTTGTGCTTGATTGTACTATATCCTTTGTATTTTTAACAGAATCAAAAGAATCGACAAACACCTAACACGGACGATACATTTAAAATGTACGTCGAAGACTATACATGGTCACCACATGAATCGATATTGTATTTTCCCAGTAAAAAAGCTGTAAATCTATTCAGCATGAATTTAATTGTTAATCCTTAACTGGTAGGATGGAAATCTTATTACTTATTTCTTACCGTACACAGTTGTACTACATATTACACAACTAGCTTTTTTTACAATCTCATGTACGGAAACATCGAACTAAACAAGCATGTCTTTAAATATTTAACTATTCAATAATAATAATATATTCTACAAATATTTGTAAGTTTACTCGGATTCCAACTCACAAGTTAATGGTTAGTAAGAGATGTTGACAATAAGGAAATTCATAATTTGTATTCAATTATGTCTCTTCAGAATTTTTAATCCATTTATTTATTTACCTGAAACTTCTTAATCTTAAATTGTATCATATTATAATATTAGCAACATACAAATTTGTTCATATTCCACGCTTATTACGATAAAAATTCTTTTAGATTAGTTTCATGAATTTTTAATTGTACATTGAATTTCAATAAATAAAGTTCAGAAAAATATTAATTAGTTGATACAGTAATGTAAATAAACAGCTGAACAAATGAGCTTTTTCACTACTAAGGGGGACTATAGTGTAATCACTAGTTGAAATTTTGTATAGTTGAAAGTATTAGTTCATAATATAGTATTGTATATTTATATTATCATTAAATATATTTGTTCGTTCCGAAATTCGAAACTTACTCGTAGAGTTTTACTGAAATTTTTATGAATGGTGATCCTATGGTTCTCTGTACTAGAAACCTGTATTTTTGTTACAATACATCTTTCTAGACTAAGCTTCCATGCGAAGTCAAATACAAATTATCTACATTTCTATTTATTGAAGATATCTTTTTTTTTTAAATACGTATATTTCTATAGTTTATTTGATTTTTCGTTTAATTTACTCTGTAAATTGTAATTCTTTTACTATAAACTAAATTAGTACAATAAAGAAAAACAAAAGGGGATTTGGAAAATATTTTGAGTTTATCTGAAATTTGTAATGGAGAACTGTTAACCCTCGAGCACTGTTCGAAGTCAATTCTTGATTATTTATTATACTTTTTGTTATAGAAATTTGTGAACTAATTTGTCACCAATAGCTTACACATATTATAATCACAGACAGGCAAAGTATTCCCTTAATTTCATTTTAATTCTGGCCCAATGTAACTGTTTTTCCCCTGTGGTCTCTTTTTATAACATGTCATTGTGCATGAAATGTTGCTTTTATTGGTTGCTATTTATATTTAGTTACACTTGTATAAATAAACATAGTAGAGCGTAGTTTCTACTCTTTTTAAGGCAGTATTTGTATTACGAGTAAAACTACTGATAAGTATTTAAAATGAGTTAAAACAGAACGAATTAAGATGAAATTCAGTTGAAATCTTTCTGTATATTTACACAGAATGATACAAAATGTTTACAAAGAAAGCATTCAGCAAATATATATTACAATGGCGCAATTAACAATGTTTCCTAAAAATTAGTTTCAAATTTAAAACTTTACTTATACTATTTATATAAGTTAAATTTATCTATATTATATTATATATTATTTTATTCATTCATTTACATGCATTCTAATCTAGCAATAGGTAAATTCATTTCCGTACTTCAATTTTAAATTAAGCTCAATTTAATTCATGTAATGCAGTTGCTTGAATAATGTATAAGAGTTAAAACATTGAGATTGATCCGGGGTTGACTGTTAATTATACATGAATGTTTTGACTTATGTTTTCAGCTGCACACCACCAGCAGGGTACGGTTAAATCTGCCCACTGCAGCAGCGAGCCCAGATTGACTGACAATGACATCAGTCCTGGCCTCAGAAGAAGAGGAAGTCGAAGAGGGCAAAGCATGCACCATGCACATCACAGGAAGAGCAATGCATTTTTAGACGTTCCTGACACCTCGTCGCAGATGCCGTCGAGGGAAGAAGGCGAGGACGAGGACAGTTACAGGCTTAGAAGCTTTAGTTTCACCAGCAAAGGTAAGAATTTTTAATGTACTGCTATTTGTGAGAATTAATCCTTTTCATTCTCAGAGTGCGAATCATGGAAACTGATAATCAAGTGATGGTGACTTATATCGAGTCACTGAGTTATCGTAATTACTTGAACCAATATCTTTAAATAGAACAACTTTTTCAAATTTGTCTATATGATGGACTTTACACGGTTTGACTCGGAACAAAATATGGATTTAATATCATTTTCGCACCATTATAGTATACACTAAACAATTTAAAAAGAAATAATTTTTACCACCCGAGAGGGTTAAAAATTTGATGAGGGAAACATGTAAAATATAATTTCTTAAAAGTGGACCTAATACACTCTGGCTTTGGGGTCTAGATATACATACATAAAGGAGAAACTACAATACTTTATTGCCACAACGTTCGACGGCAATAACTTCAGAGAAATTGTTTCCACGGAACCGCACCTTTAATTAAGTGCAATCGTCCGCGTTGTCAAACAAGTTATTATTTTGCTACACCAAAAAGGATTATTTCCAATTTCGACGAGTTTATGATTGAACGAAGCGCTTTAGCCGTTCGAAGAAAACCAGAACCAGAACAATATAAATAAAAAAATGTCCGCCGTGTGGACGGTACAGGACTATTTTTTTCATTTAACCTTATGGTTTAAGAAGTCAGAAAACTAACGGGAAATCCCATACATTAAGTTGTTAACTAAGCTCTGCTGACTTTATATTTCACGACAATTTTCTTCTGTTCCTAAAAAATTATCCGTACTTTTGTAGGAAAATATGTTGGCGAGTTCAATCCTGGCAGCCAAAAAGATTTGGTTATTTTTATTTAAAATAACACCTGACAAAAAGCATATCCGTCATGGTACAGTACCGTTCAAATGAATTCGGACACAGGCATTTTCCTTTCTGTTCGTTGCTATGGTGATATTACAAAAGTTTTGCCATGTGAAGTGCTTATTATTAATCCGACACTACGTTTCATAAAAGTTACACGGAGATAATTACACATTACAAAATATAAAATAATTTTTACCTACATCTAACTGGACAAAAGTATTCGAACAATTCATTTACAAGCATAAATTGTAATCTGAAACATGAGTTTCATGGGAACATCATACATATTATACATACGTATCTTTAGTTTATTTAGTCTAGGATGGTACGAGGCAAAAGTTCGCCAAAACTTTGAAAACACAACCTTATAGAAGGATTAAATGGAGCGTCAATAGTCATAGTTTCTCAACGTATTGTCATCTTGACATAGATGGTATATTCAATAAAAGAACAATTTGTTTAACAAGGTCATTTATAAATTATACCAATGTGTGGTCGATCTGAGGAAACCAAGATTTGACAAGGGAGGCATTGATTACTTAATTTAACATCAATCGTATTCGTAAGGGTACGTTTATGATATACCTGCCATGACAGCGATGAAAAAGAAATATTTGTTTCTCGTCGTTTTTATCGTGCATCGTACATATAGTAAGCATAATTGCACTGCTCGTTGCTCCAATACAAATACTTCCATTATAAGAATTGTGAATTTTTGAGAATTTTTGTTCAGTGAACGAAATGTTCAAGAAAAATGAAGTATTTTCTATTTATTAAACCACTTATTGAGAGTATAAATAATTTGTTTTTGAAATTTTTAGTAGTTTTTTTTACGTATTTATATACATACAGAATATTGCTGTTATTTGTAATAATATGAAAAAATATTATATACAAAACTTACACGGTATAGGGTGGCATATTGTGACACAAACATTTTCTGCGTGAGTGAAGGCATAGAGGAGATTTCAAGGTCATCTCTATTTTTTTAAGGGAATTTTTTATCGCGATGTGATAGCCGGTGTTGAGACGACTTCAGCGAGCTATCATTGAAGGTCATGCAAGGTCAAATGTGGTATTAAAACAAACTTTTCTTACATTCCAGAAGATGCTTGAAGTGTTGTTCAAAGTTGCAATCTTCGTATCGCTGCATCACGTGCATGTCTTATCGTTTTTGAACTTATTCTAGCACATGCTGCAATTATCCGTTGTTTCATATTTTCTGGTGTAGTGGGTATTTCTTGATAAACAGCATTTTTCAATACTCCCCAGAGAAAAATATCTAATGGGGTTAAATCTGGAGAACGAGATGGCCAAGAAACTAATCCTCCACGTCCTATCCATTTATTTAGGTAAAGTTCGTTCAGTGCGTCTCTTACTCTCCGAGCATAATGTGCTGGACACCCGTCGTGCTGTAACCACATCATTTGGCGGACGTTTAGTGGTACATTTTCTAATAAAGTCCTCAATCTACTTCGTATAAAGTGTGCACATCGTTCGCCAGTAAGATTTCCATCGATAAAATGCGGTCCGATCATTTCATCACAAACGATTCCACACCGCACGTTAACTGACCATTGTCGTTGAAGCTCAACTTGTCGTAACCAGTGTGGTTTATCGATACTCCAATAATGCATATTATGCAAATTGAGATTTCCATGGTTAGTAAACGTAGCTTCATCGGTGAAGAGTATTGAAGAAAAAAATGTTTCATCGATTTGTATTTTGTGTAGAGCTCAGTGACAAAATTCGACACGATTCATAAAATCCGTACCGTGTAACTCTTGATGAAGAGTAATATGGTATGGATGAAATTTATGCCGTGCAAGTATTCGTAGCACGCTCCTTCTACTGATAGTCGACTCACATTCAATCTGTCGGGAACTAATCTGCGGGTTATGAGCTACAACTGTAAGAAAACCAACTTCATTTCTTTCATCAGTTGCTCTTTTACAAGGACTGCTCTTACGAGTACCCAAATTCCAGTTTCTTTCAATTGTTTGCACAAACTTTGAAATGTTCGGTACGAAGGATGTGTATGGTTTGGATATCGTTTATCATACAAGGATTGAGCTCTTATCGAAGTTTGTCGCATTTCTCCATAAATGAGGATCATATCCACTTCCTCTTCGAAAGAAAACTTTATTTTGATGATTACGCAGCTACTTGACTTAGCAATCAACCGAGACTGACTACCGATTCATGTTAATGTTACGAATTGATGAGATGTTTACATTTCAAGCTATACGCGATGTATGGCCACAACATAAACAATCTTACAAGACCATTCGTTTATGTAAAAGTGAGGGACTGTGAAATAATACAGCATGTGCTAGAATAAGTTCAGAAACGATAAGACATGCATGTGATGCAGCGATACGAAGATTGCAACTTTGCATTGACGCAAACGGTAACCACTTCGAGCATCTCCTGTAATGTAAGAAAGTTTATTTCACCACCACATTTGACCTTGCATGACCTTTAATGATAGCTCGTTAAAGTCTTCTCAACACCGGCTATCACATCGCGATAAAAAAAACATAGCATTCCATTAAAAATAAAAAACAGAAATAACCTTGAAATCTCCTCTATGCTGTATGTTTGTATTACTACATGCCTCTCTCTATACCGTGTAAGTTTTGTATCTAATATTTTTTCATAGTATTACAAATAACGGCAATATTCAAAGTGGACATAGTTATTGACCCACCCTGTATATCTCACTGAAGTGAGGGCCTTGAAAAAAAGGATGTACTACTGACGTAGGTGATTCCGGAAGAACGAAGCATCAGAATAAAAAAATTCAATCTGATTTTTAATCAATACGAGTGTCCTTTTCGTCATGGCCAAAATTATCTTGACCATTAAAGAATAAACTAAATGGCGGAGGTTTAAAGCTGAAGTTTCGAAATTCGATGAATTTTTTTAGTCATTTTGCATTGAAAAAGTATGGAATTGTTGATCAAAAAAGGTCTCCGTCATCCCTGCTGTAGTCACTGATGTGCTGCATAACATGTACTAATTTCAGTCTGATTGTTCAAATAGTTTTTTTGCAAACACCTACGCCAGGACTACATAATTTTTGCAAAACGCTCATGTATATGTATATGTATATGTATATGTACACACTATTAAAAGTTTCAAAAAAATTTGTGTATACTCTCAATAAGTGTATTAATAAATGGACAACACGTCATTTATGTTGAAAATTTCAGTTACTGAAAAAAAATTCCCATAGAATGACAATTATTCAGGACTATACAGTGGCAAGACTCATTCAATAAATATTTGATGATAAAAAATTCGCAGAGCTTAGTTAACGACCTAATAGTTCGGAAAGAATATGAATGTCTCGTATCGCGAACGAAAAATAATTGCTCCCGGAGCTCGAGATTGAAGAATTCCAGCGGTGGTAAATGTTCCCGAGCCCAGTCGGATTTCTCGATCCTGCACCATCGTTCCGCGTACAATTTCTCGCATGGCTGGCTATTGTTTCCCGTACCAGGGGGGATCGTTTTCCCAGTCGAATCCTTCGGAGATCAACCACGAGCGATTTCTATCAGCTTTATCGGGATTCCTGGTCGTGCCGGGGTTCTGGCTCGAATTTGTCTTCGGAGCTCTGCCCTGCGTCCGTCGAGAAGCCGATCCAGAAATAAGTACACACGTTTCTCGCAGGGGCTCGAGGGAGCGAGAGATAGATAGATAGAGAAACGAAAAGAGATAGATAGATAGAGGGCTGGGGACGAAAGAGGGAGAAAGACAGAGCGAGCAAGGGAGCTTAGAGAGGAACCGGTGGAGACGAGATAAGCGAAAATAGAGTATCTATAGTTGTGACGTCGTACGACTTCCTCGAAGCGGTTTGCCTGCCACGCGAGCTCCCTATCGAGAGCCCATGAACGCGCGTGAAAGTCGTATATACTCGTCAATCCCGGCTGGTCCCGATTCCAACGTGATTTCAGGGGATCGTGTAATTGAAGCTCACAAATCGAGAATCTGGCCGCTAACCGTTTTCGTGTTTGGGGAGCGCGGCAAACAAACCGTGACAGGCGTTTCTTCGGCAACTAGGCGGATTAGGAATTCGTGAATGACGCCGAGAATGGCTTTCTCCGTTGTATCAGAATGTTACACGCATCGAAAGATGTTTTGTGTTACTCGTGATGGTCACGCTAAAAATCGCGTTTAATAATGTTAACTGTTTGGGATCATTCGGTGGGTAGTCTAATTTGAATTACGGCATACAGGGTGGTCCACTTAAGACTGCTACACATTTCTTGTTATTTGTTATGATACAGAAAATGCTACGAGAGAAAGTTATTTTATTCTGATGATTGGGGGAAGGAGGAGAGGGGTAGTTAGACTATGAGGGTGAAGGTCACCTCAAGATCATTTCTATTGAGATTTTAGGAATAGGAACATTTTCTTTTTAAAGAGAATGATCTACCTGTTTGTTTACCATTCGAGAGATGAGATCAAAACGCATTCAACCATATACCACATAATAACCTTGAAATGACTTCGGACCAAACATTTCGCATGTAAATTATTCAGATGAAAGCTTACGGAAAATGAATTGCAGAAACATAATAAACACGTCAATCGCATTATTTATTACTGTAATGTATGTTCAATGTGTTGCCCACCAGATTCAATATATTTATTTAAACGTAAATAGAATAACTTTCTCTGGAAGTCTTTTTTTGTATCGTGACAAATAAGAAAATAATTAAGGATGGCAGTCTAAGGCAGTACATCCTATATACCCTATATGTATATGTATGTTTGGCAGATGCAACGATTCGGCAGTTGAAGATAGATAGCGAGAGAGTTTTTTGCTAATTCTGTTAATAGTCATTATTCGCACAGGGTGAGTTAATAAGATATGCTATCCTAAATAACTCATTACCTATTGGTTGTATCAGGTTCTAATGAATTATGTACCATTTAAGGGACGCATCGGATGGATACAATTAAATTTTTTTATATCTTTTTTTTTAGATATCAAAGTGACCTTGAGTTTTTTCAAGGTCAATTTATTTTTGTTTTAATATCACGTTGTTGTTAATGGAAGGACGAATTCAGCGACTTATAACACGATGGTATTAAAAGAAAGATGCATTGACCTCGAAAAAACTGAAGGCCTTGATAACTAAAAACAAGCGCACAGTGGTGTATTTGCATCAAAAAGCTGGCCAAAATTAATGTTTGTTCAACATGAATGACACTTTTTCCCTATGTTTCTAACAATGAATAAAAGTAAATTGCTATATTGTCTTTTCTTCGTAAACAGAATTTAGTATTTAGCATTAGTATTTAGCAACAAATTGAGGCTTGAAAGTGAACAATTTTTGTGCTCCAAGAAAATGCCAAGACACCTATATTCAGAACGTGATTTTTTACAAGTGTAGTGTAAAAGAAGTGCAATAACAAGATACGTAGGAAGCAGAGGAATGTATGCAGAATAATTGTCACCTTGTTTCCTTCACTTTCTTTTGTGGTTTTGATAAAATAAGAATCTGAAAACTTTTCGAAAAATCCAGTATGAAACATTGAATTACGTTTTTGCACCCCAAGGCACCCCTTTACTTTTTATTTATTTTTGATCCTTGGACATTGCTTTATCTGTATATTTCTAAAAAACATAGGTGCTAAAACTACAGTTTTGGCCAAAAGTATCGCCTCACTTTTTCACGAGTGAAAAACTGTCGAAATTTAATGTTCCATAACTTTGTGGATATGCATCAGAATTTGTTTAAGTGAAAAGCAAATTAAAGCTTGAACCTTCTACGTTTTGACCTTTTCGTTGAATTTTATTTAACTCGGTGCTCAAGGGGTAACATATTCCCTTATATAGGGGAACTCTAACTTCATATTTGAAAACGGATGTACCTCATACACAACAGTGTTCGCAATTTTCCCGTGTAGTTTAGAAACTATGGTCCTTTGCCTTCAAAAGAAGCCAAGCTGCATCCAAAACGGATGTATTTTTAATCAAAATTATATTATACATTATATTTACACATACGCCTGCCTCTTTATGGTTTCATGTTTTTCGTGCAAGGCACCGTTCAATGGTCAGGCGTTTTATACATATATTAACGACCCTCTGATAATGGAAGATTTTACCCTTTGGACATCGAGTTAAATAAAATAAAATAAAGAAGGTCAAAAAGTAGAAAGTTCAAGCTTCAAGTTGCTTTCCATTTAAATAATTTCTGGCGCATATTAACAAAGTTATGGAACATTGAATTTCGATAATTTTTCATAACTATTGTAAATTTCGTCTGTCAATTCCTAACGTTTGAAGTTTTTACTGTGTCATTAACTTTATTAGGACTAGTATTCGTTGATTACGTTCTGCTATACAATATGTATATTATACTATTCAGGGTGTCATAGCTAACTTGATCACCTCGAATAATGACTTAACAGCACAAATTCTGAGTAAAAATGTGTTGACCTTCATACGTCCTAAACCTAATAGTGAACGAGATATTCACAAAATAATTTTTAATACGTACTTACTTCCTATCTGGAAGCTATAGGTGCTCGAACTGATACCACTTAACTTCAATACAGCGATTTCAATACAGTGATTATTTTGTAAATATATCGTTAACTATTAGGTTTAGCACTCTATCGATCTATGGTACAAAAAATAAGTCATACTATTAAAAAAAGTCAAGGTGGAAGCACGTACCCTATAAGGTGTACCATTTGATGCCATTTAATGATAATTTTCATTATTTGAGGTGATCAAGTTAGCTGAGATACCCCGTATGTATAATAATAGTCAAAGTAGTTAAACATATAATCGATGAAATTCAAAATTCGGGCAATTTTCTTGCGTGTGTCTGTAATTTTAGTTAAATATTTCGTGTTCAACTTGTCATTAAATTTGATAAAATTTGATTTGAACTTTTGCTACTGAGACTACTGTTAATAAAAATCTATTTAGTGTAAACACTGTCGTTTGTTGTTAAATGTTGTCGGAGGAGCCATAGTTACCCTACCTCGAACTGTTTGTCTTGCAGACTATGGTTGAATATACAGTGGCGCATAAAAGTTGAAGACTAAAGGGATAAAAGAAAGAAATTACTTATTGTATATGAAGAACGTAAAGATATTGATCTATTTTTGTATTAACTGATTGATCATTTTTTTAAATATTAAATTAAAATGAATAATTTTAATAGTTTAAAGTTTAAAGGGTTTCACACAGAAAACTCAAGAAGAAAGTGAATCTGTATTATATTATTATAAACAGAAGTTTAATACTACGCATAATAGAAGAGTTTTTAATGCAAAATAAATGGAATTCGTGTTGCACATTAATATTCTGTCGAAAATCCTATATTTTTTATCACCTCAGCACATCTTCTTGGCATAGAATTTATTAATTTCTTACATACATGAACAATAGTATTGTTCCAAGCAGTTTTTGTTGTGAAATAAAGATCATTTAAGTTTCTTGGTTTATATTTTCTGCTCTTTTTTGTATTATATTCCACAAATTTTCAATTGGTTATAGGTTTTGGTTAAAATTTTCACGATTTTGGCCGCGTGTTTCGAGTCATTGTCTTTTTGGAAAGCAAAACTATTATATATTATATTCTTCAATATGTCTGTATAATGAAAGCTATTTATAATTCCGTCAATACGATGTATCACTCCAGGGCAGCTATTGAGAAAAACATGTCCACACCATTACGCTTCTACCATCACGTTTCATAGTCGTAAAAGTGCACTATAGTTTTAAATTTTTGCACATTTCGATGTCTAATGCAACGTATTCCGTCAGAAAGGACATATTTAAATTAGTATTTGTCGGAAAATAATATCTTTTGTCAATCCTGACTAATTCAATCTTTATGTGCTTGAACAAACTGCAGGTTATATTCTTCGATCTTTGGAACAGAGCATTGGCTTTTTACAGGATATTCATCCTCTGTATTAAAAATCTTCCAATATCTTTCTAACAGTTCTAGCACTAATTGGTATTTTATTATTTGTATTTATTTCAGCTGCAACATCAGTTGCAGAACGTTCCTTTCCGCTTAAACAATAATCCGACGATCCATTCCCGGTGTCGTTTTTCACGATCTACCGTTCTTTGCTCGATCATGACATACACCAGTCTTTATAAACATATACCATTCCTGTTTACATACAGGTTCTGATTTATTAATACTAGTCGCTATTTCAGCAAACGTTTTATTTTATTTTCGGAGAAATACGACTCATTCTTTTTCATCAGGTAGCAAATTCCTAGCTTCACCCATGTTTCTGTGCTGCGTAGACGAGCCTACATCTATAAAGCAAAAAATAGACACTGCCTAAACAGTGGTTTCGATATATGCGTACAAAACTGTTGTTGGAATCTGGTAGAAATGACTTATTAGAAGGTTCGTCTGAAATTTATGTCCGATACTTATAGAAGCTCAGAAGAAACAGAAGACAGGAATGGCTATAATGTTTGTATTTGACGTTCCACCTTCAGGATTAGGAAGATCACGTGTGTGTCTGTATTATTTCAAATGAAGGAACTGAATGGAAAGATATCACTTATCTACAGGGTGTTCGCCTACTAGTGGGAAAAAATTTAAGGGGTGATTCTTAGAGGCAAAATAAGACGAAAATCAAGAATAACGAAATTGCGACAAATGGTTCGTTTGTTAGTTATAAGCGTTTAAAAATCCGCATGCACGGAGTCTCAGCAGACCACGGATCGTAAGGGGCGTACAGTCATTTTAAAGACGAAATTACGTGCAGGAAAAGTAGGCAGAACAGCTGTCTATTTACTCCGTAGAAGATGTCGATAACTTGTGACCGCGGTATTTGAGTCGAATCCACTTGTATTGCATTAACTCTGATTACTCGATAAAATCAGCAAGAAATTAAAAAATCTTCTTACGAATATTATCGAGTAGAGAGGGTTAATGCCCCCTTTAGATGTCGCGTACAACAATTGTCCTGTCCACGGGTATCTATGAAATTAATCCGCGCATGCACGTACACCACACAAAGTCCGCGAAAAGTGTCCACACACACTGCGCGATTGTCCCGTCCGCGAGAAATGTTCACACACTGCGCGATTAATTAGACCCGCGAGTGGTTTCTGTCGCGTCCGTCCGCGTGGATTTCTCTTTCGAATCCGCCTGGAGTTGTAAATTCCAGGCTCGACCGTCGTGGTACGCGTCCGGTTGCGACTGTTGCCCGCCAAATTAATATTAGGCAACTGTTTCAATTTCTCTAGTGAGAAAAACGAATAATTGCTCGACCGTTGGAGCTGGCGAATCGTGATGCGAATGTTGTCGAATGATTGTTCGATTGCGAGTTAATGCGAATGTCTTGAGTCCGTGTGACTCTTGTCGAACGAATGTTTGCGAGCGAGATTCTAATGAATGTTTTCGACTGAATGTATCTTTTCGACTGTCTGTTCGAGTTTCGTGTGACGTCGCGCTTCCTCAAAGTTTGATGAAGGCGTGACCAAAACTCGCCTCCTTATTGGTGATGCCCTGAAGGGGAAGGCAAATTTCTCGGGTTTTCCACGCGACGCGGAGGTGGAATACCTCTCCTTCAGGGCGAAGCGGACATCAGGAAAATATCGCGCACGTGGTCGCGGTGCGAGTTGACCGCGACGAATTTTCGAGTCTCTCAACGGTAGAGTTTATGACTATATTGTCTGCGAGTCAGCGCGCCCCGGTAAGGCCCGGCGCGGATGGGACCCAGGTTACCGAGCGCATGTGGCGGACTGCAGACCAAATGTTCGCTTCTTTTGTCTCTGATTCCCTTTGTCAACGAAATCGAAATTGCAAAGGGTCGGTCTTGAAAATATATAAATTGACTGAAAGGAATAAAATAATAAAAAGTAACGGTATCGTCTGACTGTATAACCGTCGTTTCGGTCTACGACGGAACAGTTCCTCTGTTGCGTTTAACACTCTACAGGTTACACAAAACTAACACTCAAAATAATTAATTTATAACTATTTAACACTAATTTTTAACCTACACTTATTAATTGATAACAACTATTTATACTAATTTGTAAACTGCAATAATGAATAAAATCGACAATATTTAATTAAACCTGCAATAATTCATAGAATCTGCAATAATTAATTTGCACGTTTTATAACAACGACGTACGCTACACTACTAAATAATTACTACGTAATTGCTAAATAAACTAAAACTTAGTTTTCCGAACATGAACTCGATTTGCTCGAAGAATGCAAAGGGCTCCGTTCGGAAGAGACAACTGATATTCTTGAACTGATCCTCCCTCGTTAGAATCGATGTGGCTTAATAGGTCGATCCCCATTCTTTCATGATCAATACTTTTTGGGAAGAAAAAGGTACATGGGAAAGTTGAGGTTCCGTTTCTCTTCGCATATTCTTAGAGCAACATCTGTTATTTTTTTCATACACCACTCGGGCCCACTTGGCCACGATGCCGAGGGTGTGCGAGTCTGGACATTATAAAACCCTCTCTTGTCTTCTACAGTGCAACCACCCGTGAATTGCCTGCAACGTGTCACTGTCATCGACGAAGACCTTGCCCATTATGTTTTCGGCCGTCCCTCTTGACATTAACTTGTAAAAAGAACTTTCAACGCCGAATGCTAACTCCATTCACACAGAATGTATGTGTTTAACAATTTTCTTTATTTTATTGTATGCAGCTTCTTCATGCATATTAATGCAGGTGCGGCAAATTTCATCTTAGTTTAATTCTAATATCATTACACGTTTTGTATGATTCATGTTAATTGCATATTATTCTTTTGCTGATACAAGAACCTCAAACACTTGGAGTAAGATCGAAGTGGTAATAAAATGTGCAATGCACATAAAACATACAGTAAGTCAATATTCAATATTTTACGAATAAAGATATTATCCTATCGGGCGAAGCTTCGAACGATAAGCAATAATTGCATGCACTCGTTTAAAAACATCGTTTAGCAACCCGCGACGGAAGACAATATCATCATAAACCACGACCCTTGCCGGAGTATCCAAACAAGCGTCGCAGTCAGTTTTCGAAAGTAGGCGTTTTGTGTGGTGTACGTGCATGTGCGAATTAATTTCATGGATACCCGTGGACAGGACAATTGTTTTACGTGACATCTATAGGGGGCATTAACTCTCTCCACTCGATAATATTCGTAAGAAGATTTTTTAATTTCTTGCGGATTTTATCGAGTAATCAGAGTTAATGCGATACAACTGGATTCGACTCAAATACCGCGGTCACAAGTTATCGACATCTTCTACGGAGTAAATAGACAGCTGTTCTGCCTACTTTTCCTGCACGTAATTTCGTCTTTAAAATGACTGTACGCCCCTTACGATCCGTGGTCTGCTGAAACTCCGTGCATGCGGATTTTTAAACGCTTATAACTAACAAACGAACCATTTGTCGCAATTTCCTTATTCTTGATTTTCGTCTTATTTTGCCTCTAAGAATCACCCCTTAAATATTTTCCCACTAGTAGTCGAACACCCTGTAATAATAACATGTGTACAATATAACTTACAGTTCCTCATCTTAAACTTATGACCGCTACTCTAGGTAAGGGTTTGATAACGTTTAATGAGATTTTTAGTTTATTTGGAACCTGATAGAACTTATAACAGAGTAAGCAAATTTCTTTTTGATTTCGATTGTAATCACCTAGTGTAGAAAACTCTAGTGATTAGAATAATTGGTAATGATTCCACGTCATTGCGACTTGAAACATCAACCTATTCGCGTTTATCCTGGAATTTAAAAATTTGTCCCCATCAGTCTAACAAGATAGAAGCACAGAAGAAACATGTAGCCAGCAACGATCATATAACACTCATTCTTACATACTATATGAGAACATACAGTTTTCGATATTCTCTAAGCTTTTATCGTGATTCTCTGTTCAATCTGTTTCGAATACCACAGTTTATTTAAAGTTTGTGATAGTATAAAGTGTTACTAAAATATCTGCTACTTCATGGGCAACTGCCATTTATCCCGTGCCGCTACAAATTTCAGGTTTCTAATAGAAATTTTCACTACAATGCGATAAAGAAAAGGGTCCAAGATTTGAGTCTATGAACTTTAGGGTTACGTTTTTGATAAACGCAGTTCTTAAATGTCCATTGCATCAACAACTACTGCAGAACAGATTGTCATATTAATTTTGATGCCTCCAATGATTATTAATTTCGCGGTAGTCTAATAGATTAATTTACCGAATAGTGTCTTTTATTGGTAGAGTTCATTCTACTAAAAATTGATCTGCAGAAAACTAGCATAGATTCTGTTTCAAACGGCTCTGGTTAAATAACTTTCCGTAATATCGGCAATATTTTTCAAATTGAAGCACTCATTTAATTAAAACCAGCTAATTACTGGTACAAACCTCAAGGAATTCATTGCAAGTTTAACCTGAACGGAATTCGATGGTAAACACGAAAAGGTAAGGTACTTGAAAATAGATTCCATGTTCGAGAAGTTTCGTCGTTCTTCTTTTCACGGTGGTTAGAAAAAAATTGATTTCTGACATTCACGTTGAGTCGAATACTGGTTATACTCAAAGGAATACGGAAAATATGTAGAGAATCGATTATAACGAACAAAATACACACAAATGGATATACAGTCACCGACTAAAGTTAAGAACGAAAGCAGTTCATCAGAGACTGTAATGTACAGGGTTATTACTAGACTGGGAATGTTTATGCATTTATAGCAAATTATAGCATGCAAAAAGCCATAAAATAAAGATTTCATTCAAATGTAATGACATTCATATATTATCCTGTACAGAAAATAATTTATCGCGTTTCTAAAATAATATTTAAAATTGTGAATTTACATAAACATCGTCAGCGTAGTTACGTATTACAAATGATTCATCAGATTTTAAAGTCCCATGACTTCCAAGCTATGGATTGTACTCGTTCGTGCTAATTACGTAACGAAAGAGAACATCTCAAATTTAAAAATTGCCGCGTGCATACACTGGATAAACTTCGGGGCCACATTACCGCTCCTTTGATGACCATCAACGGGGAAATGCTGCAACGTGTGTGGGCTGAACTGAAATATCACATATGAACGCGTGTCGTGTGGCGAGGGGAGCGCACATCGAACATGTTCATATTTTAGATTACATTTTCTTAAAAAGTGATATACATGTGAAAACGCTGCAATGTTTGGTTGGCTGAGTAGTGACCTTGTATTTTGTGGTAGAAACAGTTGGCATTTGTTTAGTTTTTTAATTAGTTTCAATCTTTGAGTGTCGTACATGGGGCATTGCCAAACTATGTGGTTCAAATGTTGTTTTTCGTAGTTGCAGTTGTACTTAGCTTCATTTATGATGCCTATGCGTGACAGTGAAACAGCGAGATTACAATGATCGGATCTACAACGATTAATGATTACAATAATTTCATGTGTAAGGCTTGTATTTGCGAACCAAAGCTTGCTGTTGTTTTTATAATGAAATTGGAAATACTCTTTTCCTTTTGTTCGACTTTGTTCTTCAATGAATTTTTGGTGTCTAAATAGCATATATGTTTGAATGATTCCCGAAAGTCGGTAAAGGGAATAGACACAGAGTTATCTGTGTTGCAGTTTCTGCTTTTGCTAAAGAATCAACGTTTTCGTTACCCTGTAACCCTATACACATATGATGGTATCCAGAACAGGTCTACATATATTGCTGTCGTTTGTAGATTTTTACATGAGATAATTATATTTCCTTTTTATTTCCGAAATATAAAAATTATTTCTTATATCTATTTTTGGATTTTGAAGGCAGAGAAGCGTACTGAGGGAGTCAGTGAATATTTTAAATATATGATTTGTGTTGAAGAGGGCGACGTCGAGAGCATCATTTAGAACGATGCACTCTGCGGTGAAAACGGAGGAAACGTTTGGAATACTCCTTTTAATGGAAATATTTAGTTCCTGACAAACACAAGCTGCTCCTACAGAGATTGAACCAGCAGTTTTGCTTCCATCACTATATTGTGTATGAGTTATGTTTCGATATTAAGTTATTTAGTACGGCGTTAAGATTTTCGCTTTGCTTAAATGAATTTCCAATTTTAGTGTTAATTGGAACTGAGGAAATAACTGTTAAAATCAAAGCAATAGGTAACGTATTGATTATGAATGTGTAGATTCTTTTTTATGCAGATTACGTCTTGGTACATTGTTTTATGAGTCTCTTCCTTTTGTGTTTCTTCTTTTTATTCAGTATAATAATTACGCAATAAATATAACATCAATATAACACTTATGATTTCAATAAAAAACGTATGTAAAGTCTACTTAATCTTACTTTGTCCAATAAAATAAACGATAATTTCATATACAACAACCTCATACTTTGTTCCAAGCAATGGTCGAGCCAGTATTTCAACGGATTCATGGAAGATTGAGCCTGGTCCGTTTAAACTGATCGTGTTTCTCGATTTCTCGTCAACCAATTTGTAGGAAATGATCGTTTAACATTCATGTTTAATATTCGCCTTCCGGTTATAGAACGCTTTAGATTAGAGAATATCGTCGGTGAAATCGCCACGATAACTTCGCCGAGTTTATCGAGCGCGCAGCCTTCTGAAATTAATATTACTCGCGGCTGTTCCGCTCTACCTCATGAAATCTAACTTCGTCGATCTTTCCTGTGTGAAAAGGCTCGTTACGCAACCATTAAACCCATAAGTGACGTTCGTTAAACCTGAGTCATTACCGTGTACTATGCTGCATGAAAATATAATGTAAACGTAATTAGAAATTCTGACTAATATCCCACCGAGAAAAACGACACGGTTATCATTTATCTTTGCGTATTACGATTCGCTCGCTTGTTTATGCATGAACAGATGCAGGCAGTATGTATTGACAAATATTATTTGAGAAATTCCTACATTACTGATTCGCAACATTATTTGCGGCTAAATTCTAAATTCTTTAAACTACCTTCGTTTGCTACGTAGTTATAGAATATTTTTGTCCGATTTTATTCTGGAATCCAGAGAACACTAGTATTTTGTAAATATCTCATCGATCCACATTGAATGTTGTTGATATTAATAATCAGGGCGGGCCAGAATGTGGGGTACAACCGGGAAGAAGATGCAGATACATGTGAAAATAGGTTGAAAATCTGGAATAAAATTTTCTCGTATGATGCTTCGTTTCCGAGATTATCGAATTTGAAAATTTGTCGGGTACGCGTGCAATTGAATAGGACTTTGTGGCTACCGCGTCTGTTCATTACATTCCGTTTCTACTCATTGTCTGCATGAGTACGTATAGTGTTCGAAATAATTACTAAATCTTCCTTAACGAATGCGTATCTTTCTTTTATCTTTAACCTCTTCGCATCGGAGGACGAGATATCTCGCCACGTGATTTCGTTTGTGATATGTTTTGGACGAGATATCTTGCAGCGCAATGTCTTTTATGCGATGCTGTGTACGGAATATCTCGCATGCCTTTTTATTACAACGCGAGATATCTCGTCCAACGATTTGTATAAAAATAAATTCGTAGGTCATTGTGAATGTGAATGTAGAAAAGGTTAGGAATGTCAAATGAAGAAAATGTTTTTGTTTCTAGAAATTAATGATTTTATTTGTTCATAATGCGATTCTGATTAAATCATCGCAACATGAGGACTACACTTACGGAATGCTCCGTGGAAACTGTTGTAACGGACTCAATGTAGAAGCGGAATACCATCGTCTAAAGCAACCGATGAGTGACATGCAGTTGTAAACATTGAAAAACGGGAACGCGAGCGCGAAGTATCTCGTTCAAAGCAGCACGCGAACGGTATTGCTTCGCGAGATATTCCGTACACAGCGTCGCATGAACGATTTTGTGTCGCGGGATATTTCGTACATAGCATCGCATGAAAGACATTGCGTTGCAAGATATCTCATCCAAAGCATATCATGAATGAAATCACGTGGCGAGATATCTCGTCCTCCGATGCGAAGGGGTTAATTGCGTCATAACATTTATGATTGAAGGTAAAATATGACTCTACTATGGATTTTTGGTTCTCGTTTGTAATATACGGTTATGTAAAATATACAGGGTGTCCCAAAATAGTTGTAAGTCCTTGAAAGGGGTGATTCCTGGGCTGATTTGAAACAACCTTTTCCTTATTGAAAAAGTTCTCCAAGGCTTTGTTAACGAGATATCAACGAACAACGTCGACCAATCAGAGCGCGAATCTGCTGGTTAAGCTCTTGCAGACTCGCACTCTGATTGGTCGGCGTTTTTCGTTAATATCTCGTTAACAAAGCCTCGGAGAACTTTTTCGCTAAGGAAAAACGTTGTTTCTACTATTTACATCTATTTTGAGAAACTCTGTGTACTAATCAATTTTTTACTTCTCTGGAATAATTATTTACTTCATTATTTTAAAACATACGGTTCTTAGTTAACATAAAATTGATACAATCAACTGAAGTAATATTATTAGTTTTGTTTTTCTAATACCAATTCAATAAATACAATATTTTGTTTAAACAAATGTTTTATTATTCATTTATTAGTATAATTTCTCTTGTCTGATATAATTATTTCGTGCACTCTATACTACCAGATTGCTGATTTTTACTAAAATCGAAAGTTTTTTCTTCTATGACAATTTTTCAAATCAGCCGCCAATGGGGTGAGTCACATAAAATGTTATTCGAATAAAACGAGGGAGGCTAAAAGTTTTCAGTAAAATAATATTATACCAGTTAGATATAAATTCAAGTCTTATTATAACAACTAATTATAACGATATGATGAGATTATTGCTTTATATGCATCCTGTTCACTACGAATAAAGTATGAGTAAAAGTTACTAATAATTCCTATCTATTTTTACGGTTGTACCTTCATTTTCTCTAGATTGTACTTTCATTTTTTCGAGATTGTACTTTTATTAAACTTGTTAGGAATTAAGACGAGAAACAAACTCACAACTATGTAAATGCACAACGAAAATCTTTATTAAGTGTATGAACACGCTCGTTGAGCGTTCGAAAAGAGAACAAGCGTGAGAAAACCCGCAACGCGTACCAACTCAGCACGCCGCAGTACTACCAACCACACACGATACACGGCGCTCGTGTCGCCGACCAATGGCGTGATTAGTATCGCACCAACAAAACTTATTATAATAAAATTTTCAAAAATCCATGTCGAATGAATAGATTTCTGCATTTAATAATATACCTTTGTTGTTTTTATTATAATGATTATACACTTATATTTTAGACTTACATTTCAGAAAAGTCTACTTCGATTGAAATATAAATTTCAATTTGGTATCAGTCATGTCGTTGACAGTTTATTGTTTTTTAAAGTGGTATAAATCCATTTGCGGTCAAGAGAAACACCGTTTTACTTAGAGAATACTTATAAAAATGGTCACATACTGAAATTAAACATGCCTGGAATCTTAAAAGCATAAAACAAGCTTATTGATGTTTAATAATATTTTTAAATATAGGGTAAAATGCATAAAATTAAATATCTCGAAATGAAGAGAAGTGGAATTTTACGAATTCAGAAAACAACGGCTGAAATGTTTCCGTAAAACGAACTCCCATCTTAAAAAGTCGTCTTAAATGTTTCGCTGATAATACCAGATAATTCAGCGAGAGAAATTAAATAGAATCTGGTGTGTCTTGCATTTTCTCTCTTAGCAATTACATTTGCATGTACAGTTAATTCTGCCGCAAAGCTTGCGCTCCACAGCCCGCGTAACTGGCGAATCTGCTAAGTGAAGTACTCATTTCCTAATTATCCTGCAACTATTAATTAAAACTGTAATATTTTGCACTTTTCGCAGCGCGTTCGTATATTCTTCTCGTACCGTGTTTTCACACCGTACGACATTACGTGTGATTAATTATTATAAAGGATGTGTTTATTTATATATAAAAAATTTTCGACAAATATATCGTCGTGGACACTGTTCTGAAATGTTTATATCTGGATAATATAATAATTTTTAATCATGTTAAAATGCTTTATTGAAGAAGAATGCATATCCAATTAAAGTAATGAATGTTGGTCTGAGAATGCTGTAACCATGGCCAGCTAATATGACATAATTAGTAAGAGGTTTTTAAAATATGCCGAAGTTGTAGAAATCATATATTGTTTACAAATATAAAAGTAACACACAGGAAGTCTGCTGTGTTGGGAGCAACCTTGTGGATTTAGAATTAATTTCTCTTGGTGATGTAACACACTAAATTAGTTATTGGGCGATTGATTCAAGTTGAGAGCAAACGGTGTTTGATAATTCTTGTTTCATATTGACAAGTTAAGGCTGTCGTTCACTGAACAGCACAGAATCAGATTAAGTACGTTCAGTTGTCCACACATCGATGGTATTTGTCGTATACCTAACGTATCGACATTGTTGCCGCTAAAGCAAATGGTCTCGTATTCTATTGTTCCATGTCAATTCGAAGATTTTTCGTTACTTGCTGATTGTAAACCGGAATTTTCAAGAAAAAAAAAAGAGTTCTGCATCCAATAGGACACTTTTTATGGTCGACAAAAGTTCGAGAACTCTGGGTTGGCAATAGACAATAGCTTTTTCTCTGTACCAGACAAAACCGACGAATCGTACTCCGCACAACGGTATCCCCATTCGTCGTACCACAGACGACATATAAGAATAGACGTAATATCTTATGGGACTTGATGTCCCACGAAAATCACGCTGGTTCAAGCGCACTTCTAGATAAAAGTTTCCGATTTCAGGAACAACGTTCGACACCGTGAAAACTAGAGATGGCGCGAACTGCTACTTGTGAATCACGAGTGATTCGATCACGTTCGTTCTCAATCACGGTGATTTTTCACTGTGATTCGTGATTTTTCGTGATCGTTTCGGATTGGTGAAGAAACATAACATTTATGTACACGGAACACATAATCTGTACATTTTATATTAACGACATCAAGACAAAAATTCGAGTTATATCGGATAAAGTCAAGGAGTAATTAGAAACAATGAAGAATAATGAATAAATTAATGATTATAAATTATAATCTACATGTTACCTAGCAAATCATTCTTTTAGAATTTCTCGTTTTTTCTAATGATTTTTAAAAACACAAATAGTCATGTAATTCATCGTAAAATCGTATTGAATACGTTTTTCTGTTTAAAGATCAAGGGCTTACGGTCGCAGTGAGGAAATTCACTAAAGTTAAAAAAATCGCAATCACGGTCGCGAATGAAGTTAAATCACAACCGTGATCGTGATCCGGCGATCACTGTGATAAATCACCGTTAGTGAGTTTGCACGCCATCTCTAGTGAAAACGCACAGCACATACACACCCGTGACTGCATATAACGATACATACATATAGTACATTATTTCCCCGGTTTCGCTAGCAAGGAATGGAATACTGAAATGGTACGGGGGCTTCTGACGCCCCTGAAGCATGAGACAGAAAATTACATTGCATGTTAGGTCTATTCTTATATCTCGTCTGTGGTGGTACCCTCAAGAAATAGTTGCTGACGAATCCAATTAGCTGGACCACCTGTAGTCACACGTATTTTCATTATTGACTGAAATGGGAACACACACACAATCGGATCACACAGCACCACGCGGCGAAGAACGCGAAGGAAATACATCGACATAGAGTGAGGTACAGCGATAACGCAAGCGAGTCGTGGAACATGAAAGTAATCCCGCAGCGTTTGCAATGTTAACTATTGGCTGGCGGATGCGTCACAAACAGACTTATGCAGTCGAGTAGAGTATAATGCCTCGCCGAGCTATCGTGACTTTAGGTGTGACCATCCCAGTTGGTGTCCTATGTGGTACCCCTGGGGGTATAAGCCGCTAATTACGTCCTTAGCTATTTCTTCAGTGCCGTACTTATTTGGTCTCATGTACTTTCTCTTAGTACACGTCTGATATACTTTTTCTACCCACGGCGGGGGGCGGGGTGCAGGGGGGCAAGTGCCGGGGCAAGATCCCCCCACTGGATGGAAAAAAGTGGCATTTACCCTATCCTACAAGACAAAAAATAGACTTTACCCCCCCTCCTCCCTTCTCAGAGTTACAAAATTTTTACGTAATATTTAATATTGCAGTGTAATTTGAAACATGATCAACAGTCGCTATTAACAAAACGCATACATTTTCAACTATTTATGACTTTAAAAACAGAAGAAAGTGTGTCTGACTACGTACAGCCTTTTTCACTGTGGCAGTCGATGTGTTAATATTTTTACCTCCCCGCCCACCTTGACTGATAACCTGGCTACGCCCATGATGATAGGTAGGTACCCTCGCAAGCAAACTCGGCTTCCGCTAGGGGTAAAAGTGACGTAGAAGAAATGTCTCCTACCACTTATGTTAATAAATTTATTTCAAGTACTGAAAAAAATGTTAAACCGAATGTTAATTTGGCCTAAACGATAGGAGGCCCTTTGCTTACCTCACTTTCTTCCTTAGCGGAAGCCGAGTTTGCTCGTTGGTGTATATCAATCGGTATGATAAAAGACAAAAGTATGCATACATTTAATCGAATATTTCGTATATTCTACATAATATGATCGTATGGCACGCATGAATATTAACTCTTCGTAGGGAAACATATTTTACCACACTCCATTGACAAACTGGGTGGTTTATGTCTAAGACTAATTTTTTTACTACTTTAGGCTATCAAAAAATCTAAAAAAATCTGGGGTACTTTTCAAACTCTGTATTACATTATATGATCATTCGTTAAAACTTTCTACAACAAAAATAAAAATTCGAAGGAAAGTTCAGGAAAACTGAAAGTTTGCTTGGGTTCTCAACGACCCACATTGCCTACGGAGGGTTAACAATGTACGTAATTAACTTCCATTTTCACTTCGATTTTCTGCAAACATAGCGTAAACGTATGTTGGCAAGTCAATATAGTAAAAATTCCAACGGAATATAGTAATATTTCTCTTTTACATGGAACTTGATAAAACCCTTAACAGAATAAAGTAATTTCTGCTTGATTAGTGGTTCTTTATTCGTATAAACATCTGTAGATGACGTACCTATATATACGTATGTATACATTTTTGTAGACTACTCTATAAGAATAGGAGTTGAAGAGAAACTCGATTGTTTTTTATCGAAGGTTTTATTCGATTAAAAATAACATGGAAATACTGTTGCAGTAGATTAAACTGCTAGTATCATGTGAAGACTGCGAATACACATGCATTTATAGACAATTTTTGAAATGCAAAATGCAGAAAATAAAAACTAATAGAACACAATGATATTTATATATTACATATTATCAACATACTAAGACATTTGGTAGAGAAAATAAATTTCTGTCTCATTTTCATGTTCATAAATTAATGTATACAATTGTGAATTGTTGATATCATCTACAGTCTAGTCAATTGCGCATTGATGCGTGGTATAAACTATATAAATTCGCAGTTCAATTTTTATTGATGTCAAATGTTTTAAAACTTACAATTGTTATTCTAATTAATACTTATTCTTGCACGAGAACATGATTTATATGTTGCAAAGATTTGCTTATACAAACACAGTTACACCAAAGCAATTAGTGTCCACAAGACCACGCTATAAATAATTTTATGAAATTTAAATATGTAAGTTCCCGTTAAAGTGGAATGGGGCTTAGGGTTGTTCGATTTCGAAAGATGGTTCTATTAATGGCCAAACATGTTGCTTTCTTGCGAGAGAATTTATTTTCGCGTAGATTGCGCAGGCCACGTTTGTTTTTCGTCAATGTAAACAAGAATGTTCACATTGTCCGAGGATAGACGGACCGACGTATTTCTCGTTAATCAAGTTGGCACCGTTGCCAGATGGATCATGTAATACTACGTGGCATACCGGCCAATAACTACGGCCAAATCCTCTTACAATTAGTGTCAATGAAACTACCGCTAAAACGTCGCTGAATCATTTAATGCTTGAAACTGAGGAATCAATCGAAGCTGCAACGTTAATAGAACGCAACTGACTGCTACTCTAAAATGAATTAAAAATACAGGCTGACAGAACCGTTAAATAGAACGATGAAACTAATCATCAGAAATTATGTTAGATTGACGTTTAACATTTCAGTTCTATTTGTTAGAAGCATCAATTATTATAGATATCAATTCACGAATTATAAATAATATAGCTTAGTTTTAAATTATTTTTCTGGTATTATGAGCTGTAATAATTAGTAGATTGCGGATATTTATGCAAATTCATAATTTTAGACATTATTTCATGAATACCCATGAAAGGGAGATAACAATTTATATCCTGTACCTACTAGATGTCTTCAACATTTGAAGCTAAATAAAAATTTCAAGGCAGCTTTGGGGAACTAAGTGTACACGTAACACGTCGTTATATTGAGAGATTTTGTTCAACCGGATAAAAGCCTAAAAAATTTTTAAATTTAAAAATAATAATTATTTAAAAATATTTAAAAAATAATAATTGAAAATTTGTTGAAATCGATTCGAGTATATGCATTAGTACCTACTTGGGGCATAGTATTTGGTTAACATGTATTGCGTTTCATTGACTGAAAAACAGCACCAACGTCGTATGGAGATTTGTTCATTTATAATTATTACAAATATTCCAAGATAACTGATAGTCAAATAGAACAATGTTTTATTACAATACTTATTTCTTAAATATTTTATATTTATTAAATACATACTGAATTTTGTACATAATAGTAGATTACTTAGTGATATACTTAATAATCTGTTGGATACCTGCCAAACATGATAAATGCCAACTCATACTTTATTAGTCAGCTTCTTAATATTTTCTACAAAACCAATAAATACAAGATTGTCGCGACATAATCTTCTGAAAACACCAGCTCATCACTTATTTTTCTTGCTCGGTACCTAGTTAGTCATAAGAAAACCTTTGTACCCTTTTTTCCCATGACATCCCTTCCTTAGTCTTTCCACGTCATTTTTCTCAAATGTTACCATATATATGTATATAAATTCACTCGAGACAACCAGCGCAATACTTCTTCTTACACGAATCCCGAACAACGTAACCGTATTCCTCAACTTGAATAAACATCTCAGTTGATTTTAATAAAGTTTTGCACTCATTCCTCACCCGGAATCCACCAAATCTGGACGTGGCTTTACTGTTTAATGTGAGCGAACAAAATCAATTCGACGAAGTAAATTTATATTTATTTCCTACGTTTGCAAACTGTTCTGTATAAATTTTCTGTATATTTTTTCTGTAAAAACATCAAAATATGGGATTTATTACGAAATGAAGGGTGCTCTATACATAGAATGAGTGATCAAATTATTACAGTCATCTGCATAAATCGGCAATTTTACGATTTTAACTTTATTTTTTATAATTACATAAGTTAACCTTCGTTTTGATGTGTTCCAGTGCACAATTGTTAAAAACATTATTCAGTGTACGAACCTTGATATTGTGATTTTATTTCTGTACAAACACATACATACACAAATACATTTTTCATCTTGTGGCTCTAAGAGTCATCTCGATCAAGTCGATCAACTGTAACGCGAGAGACGGCCAAAAACGTCGGGTCGTCTTTTTAAAAAATTACCAAAATATTCATCGGGCCATATCTCAAAAATGTATCCATAGAATTACGTCTCATGTTGATTTTTGAGTTTAGGCAACCACCTTCCATAAGAATTTCATAGTGGAGTCTGGATCAACAAATAACTGTCAACTAGTGTTATTAGCCGGATTGAGACTCGGACACGACGGACAGTGGGCCGGATCGAAGAATTGAGTAACATTTGTGTGTAACTTTTGAACCATAAAAGGTATCCACTAGAAATTTGCTCTAAAAAACATTAAAAAATATTCCTGTTTTAATTATATATAATGCTAAATATTTTATGTGTATTTAATAGATTTTGTTTTCATTTTCTAAGTTTAATTATTCTAAGTAATTTTAAAAAACTGTTTATTTTAGACTGTATTTAATACTTTTTATGGTATATTAATAGGAAATTCAAGAAGTGTTTCATATACAGATTGTAAAGAAAAACTATATTGTTAAATTTTATTAATTTCTTCATTTTCGAGGTCGATAGATGTTTAAGAAGCATGTATACATATATTGAGATATATATATATTGAGTAGATATCGATACGAGAAGGTTGACATTTTAACAAAATGTCACTCAATTCTTCGATACGGATCACTGTGCGGCGACACAACGCACCGAAACTGTTTAGTGCACCATAGACATGCAAGTTAGTTGTCTCTTATACCATTTTCTTCGGTTTTCATCGTCCCCACGTTTGTAAATGTGCATTTTGTCTAACATACAGGGCATCCCCAAAATCGTGGTACAACTATTCGGGTGAATAAAATAAAGAATCAATTTTTTTCGTTTGAGGTTTTGTTTTGGAGAGAATTAATTAAATGTGAAAAATAATCTGAAACGCGTGTATTACATAGACATGGTAGTAAGTATAAACGGAATGCAAAAAACAAACGCGCTAGACAGGTCCTATTCAATTACTCGCATATCCAGCAAATTTTCAAATTCGATTACATCTCGAAAACGATGTTTCAACGAACAAAACGAATTTCGAGTTTTGACGATGAACCAAATGGGATACCTCCGGCAACATGCAGTAGTAAAATTTAAGAATTTTTCACTTTTTAATTTAAAGTATTCCTGGGGGTTTTGATATCGCAAGATAACTTGGTAGTCTAACCAAATTTTTAATCTGATGTCGAAATCATAATCAGCGATATCAAAACCCCCAGGAATACTTTAAATAAAAAATTGAAAAATTCTTAAATTTTACTACCGTACGCTGCCGGAGGTATTCCGTTTGGGTCATCGTCAAAACTCGAAATTCATTGCAGATCGTATGTTATATACAGACAAATGCTTTTTGGCAAAAAACCACGTTTTTCTTATGAAAAATGTCGACAGCTTATAGGTTAAGGCGAGAGAAGAGGATGAAAATTTTTAAAAATTAACCGTAATTGGGGAGAGAACATGGGTCCGTAGTTACGATGTGGAGACGAAGCAGTAATCGAGTTAGCGGGTTTGACATTAGAACGATACATTCGTGCTTTCTTCGGACGTAGCTCAGCTTTCTTCGCTCGTTGGCTCGATTACCAGCTTCACCTCCACATCATAACTGTAGACCCATGTTCCGTTCCCAGTTATGGTTAATTTTAAGGAATTTTCATTTTCTTCCCTTGCTTTAAACGAATACTAAAGTAACGACGTTTTACCACGCAGGGAATAATATCTAATTAAGAAATCGCAGGAAAAACTAGACCTGATTCTGTTGTCGGCTTACCACGCCGCTTTCGAAAACTGGAAAACAAGATATCAAGAGTCTTATAAGGGCAGAAGAAGATTTTTGAAAGTGATCCTATGTATAGTTAGTCCCACGGTTAATGTCGCGTCCGTCCGCGTGGATTTCTCTTTCGAATCCGCCTGGAGTTGTAAATTCCAGGCTCGACCGTCGTGGTACGCGTACAGTTGCGACTGTTACCCGCCAAATTAATATTAGGCAACTGTTTCAATATTCTCTGGTGAGAAAAACTAATAATTGCTCGACCGTTGGAGCTGACGAATCGTGAGGTGAATGTAGTCGAATGAATTGAGTCCGTGTGACTCTTGTCGAAACGAATGCGTGAATAATGTTCGAGTACGAGTGTTCGAATGCGGATGTATGTTCGCGAATGTTTGAGTACGACTGATGGAATGCGAGAGTATGTTTGCGAATGAGTGTTCGTGTTTCGTGTGACGTCGCGCTTCCTCAAAGTTCGCTGAAGGCGTTACCAAAACTCGCCTCCTTATTGGTTATGCCTTGAAGGGGAAGGCAAATTTCTCGGTTTTCCCAAGTGACGTGGAGGTGGAAAACCTCTCCTTCAGGGCGAAGCGGACGTCAGAAAATATCGCGCACGTGGTCACGGTGCGAGTTGACCGCGACGAATTTTCGAGTCTCTCAACGGTAGGGTTTATGGCTGTATTGTCTGCGAGTCAGCGCGCCCCGGTAAGGCCCGGCGCGGATGGGTCCCAGGTTACCGAGCGCATGTGGTGGACTGCCGACCAAATGTTCGCTTCTTTTGTCTATTATTCTCTTTGTGTCAACGAAATTAAAATTGCTTGAATGAAGGAAATAAAGTAATAAAAAATAACGGTACCGTCTGATTCTATAGCCGTCGTTTTGGTCTACGACGGAATAGTTAACATTAATTAATTAGCTATGTAGAATATGTCATACGTGTTTAGTGTGTGGGTATTTTTATAAGTAAGGGTATATTTAGTATTATTCGAATATAATTGAGCGAAGTATTAAGCAATGTTTGGATAAACGGTGTCCAGATAATCGAGGTTTTATTGGATTGGCCAAAAAGTTCATGTGGCTTTTGGCGATAATTTTCTTCAGGCGCTCTGAATAGCAACTAACTTTGGTTCAAATCTTCAAAGGTTATTTGATAGCCAACATTTAACCGTACATTTTAACCAACAAATTTTGAAGGTTGAGTTTATTTTATATTTTTGCCCGATCGTAAAGATGGGCCTATAACAAGGAGAATAAACCTCCTTTGGATTACAAGGTCTGATTCTGAAGTAATAAATTATACGGATTAACTTGGAAAATACATTATAAAAATATGTTCTTCCTCCTGATTCGTTTTGTTATCCTAACAATATTTTCACTTTACCTTCCTTTGATAAATACAGCTCATAATATAAACTCCATCTAAATACAATTCAGTGACGATCGCAAAATTCAGTATTGGATTAATGACATTCAGATAATCGACATTATACTGTACTTAGAATAAAACACGTTGGTAACGCTAATCTGCGAGTTTTAATTAAATTCGACCACCTGTTACATTAAGTTAATTCGTTGATTTGATTTACAGCCAGTTCCATTTCTTTACTGTCAGCTATAGTGATATTTATCCGTTGGTTTCGTTCAGTTTGCCATTGAGATTATTTATAAATAGTTTGTGTAATTAAAATTATTCTGTATTAATACAACATATAGGTATGAACATAATAAAACGAAGTAGTACAAGTATTGGATTTGTTGCAACTATATGCCTGGCACTACGTCCTTGTCTCTGCTCGTCAAAATTTTAGCAACTTTCACTTTTCTGATCGTTCGTTACGCTTTACTATTTCCTGTGCATTTTTCTCTTCGGAGTTCCACACTTGCTTGGTTATCGTCATTCACATTTGGTAACCAGTTTCAGGCGAGGCCCAGTCTTCTTACCTTTTTTACATCCACTTTTATTACGTCTTCGTTGGTTTGTCAAAAGTTCTTTCTTTGTTCAGCTTTCCTTTCATTGGTTCCTACTCTCTGATTCGATTCTTCAACTTCTTGCTCAGGGTTCCGCGGAGGCCAAGCGCACGTGCCCATTTGGCAACAAGCTTGCGCGGACCTTGCTGTGCGCTGACCTCTCCTTGTTATTACTTCGGCATTTCGCTGGGTTTGCCTGCGCTTT
This sequence comes from Dufourea novaeangliae, assembly GCF_001272555.1. NCBI lineage: Eukaryota > Metazoa > Arthropoda > Insecta > Hymenoptera > Halictidae > Dufourea > Dufourea novaeangliae. The sequence continues at coordinate 146,970 of NW_015374186.1, read as the reverse complement.
CGGTATCGTGTCCAACATTGTCTATCTTTCTCTTTACTCTGCCTATCATTTACTTTTTCGTCCTTCCTTAAGGGGTCATGCTCAGTCAGAAATTTTCAAAAAATCGATTTTTCATTTTCTACATCTCCTTTAAGTACAACATCTCGAGAATATTCTGTGCAAGTTTCAAGGTAATCCAATTAAAAATGACAGGCGTTAAAAAATGAACATTTTATATAAGTGTAAGCTTGACTTGAAACTTCAAACGCGTTTTTCTCGAAACTACATTTTTCAAATCGGTGATCAATATTTCTCGAAAACTACTGTGTCGATTTACATGAAACCTTTTGCGCCTTATTTCAAATCAGGCAAACTTGTCCTTGAACGAAGGATTTTTTTTCGTTCCATACTTTTTCTTTAATTGACCAAAAACGAGTGATTTTTAAGTGAAAATCGCACTTTTTCAGGAAAATGTCCGCCATTTTGTTCCTAATCAATATTTCGAAAAACCCCACGTTCAAGGACAAGATTGGTTCTTCCATTACATAACTCTTACTGAATTTTTAATTTCAGAAAAACCGTTACGAAGTTACAGTGATCACGGCAGACCACTTTTTGTGAAGAGACATCCGGGAGATCGCTCACCATTTATTTACTAGTAAATATTTTAAAATAAAAAAATTACCTTATAATCTATGAACTACAATCTTTGAAACACAAGCACATTTTTTGAAAAAGATCTTATAATTTTTGAGAAAAAAATTCCCAAAGGACACTCTTTTTTCGGCCTCCTGACTGAGCATGACCTCTTAAGTTCGCGCGAATCAATGGAAAGGGCATTTTTTTTTGCTGCATCTCGACTACGAGCATTACACTGTTACGAGCACGATTCTGTTTGGTAAAAGTTACGTTTAGGGAATGCAGCTCCGATGACTTTAATCTTGATGTATGTTGTTAAGGACACTCTTCTGAGTAACTCTCAAGAAGTTTTAGCCGTCACTCGTTTTTTATTAAAAAGTTATTAACAACAAAGTTTGCAACATATAGCAGTTATTCTAACCAACTCCAATCAGTATAATGATTCAGAGTTGATTAGACGCCGTTCAAGAAAAAAAAGTCATTCAAAGTTGGTTGAAGTCAGTTCAAGAAAAAAGGTCATTTAGAGTTGATTAGAGACAGTTCAAGAAAAAGGTATCTATGACGAGGCCATTGGTCATTTTACTTATAAATACTAGGTATTACAGAACGATATTAAACTGTTTTTGCTAATAACTTTTTAATAAAACACGCGCTAAAACTTCTGGGCGGTTACTCAGAGGAGTGTCCTTAACAACATATGTCATGGTCAAGGTCATCAAAGCTGTGTCCCCTAAACGTAACTTTTACCTTCTAGGTATTTTGTTTAAAGACTTCCTGGTCAATGAATTGAGTGTTGAAAAAACGAGGTAATTTCTATCACATCTCAATCACTCCCGGATGTGCATTATATTATATCTAATTTCTAATTTCGTCAGCTTTGTAGAATTTACATGGATGAATTTTTATTAAAAAAAACTCGTACGCACATGAAAAAATTAGTACAGTATAGTTATCGTCTTTGAAAGGAAAATAATAAAAACTGGCCAATTTTAGACCTCGATGCCAACGAGAAATTTTTGCAGAATATGTTTTTACAAATTTTAGGAAACCTGAAATGGTTAATTATTTATCTGTGAGTTGATGGGAAAGTTGTAAAATATAGGCCTAAACTTTGGAATGTTGCCGTCAGAAAAACCGTTCAATGGATTTCGTTGTTATTCTCTTCGGATGATGATTCATCAGCGAAATAATCATTCAAGAAATTAGCAGTAAAGTCTTTGGTAGGTTGATGTCGAGGAAAACTAAAAAAAACATTAATTGTTGTTGTATAAGAGTAATAGCCAACGGCAACATATGGTACTTAAATATTCCTGGAAAAAGTGGAATTGCTACAGAACAGAAGCATTTTAACTTTACAATAAGTAAATATGTCCAAAGTTTAAAAATTATGAATTACAAACAAGTAAAGAATGGATAAAAAATAAAAAGAGACGTCAAGGTGAATGACGACAGAATTTGACAACTGAAGAAACGAATTAATCCCGTCGTATAACGAAAATTCGTTACATCTTATTGTTAGAGATAACAAATAGACGTATAGAAATCTTTTAGTGACCTCTAATTGTAGGATGTAATCAATTTTCATTACAGGACGGGACTGAGTTGTTCGTGCAGTTGTTAAATGTTTTCGACATGCATCTGGATGTTTCTTTATTTTCTATTTATCATTTTTTTATTTATAGTTCATTTATTGATAATTCATAATTTTTAAACGTTGGACATTTTTGGATATTGTAAAATTGAAAAGCGGATCTTTGGTATCAATTTTACTTTGTTCATGAGTATTTACATCAAGTATCATCTGTTGCTGTGTGTGAGTAGAAGTTCGGTAACCGCGTTGTTGCTGGTACATAGCAAAAATTTTATGATTTTTTTAAACTTTTGCTCAACATCAACCTACCAGAGACTTATCCACTGATTTCTTGAAAAATTATTTCACAGATGGATCTTCATCCGAAGAAGATTACAGCGAAATCCATTAATTAGGTAAGATTTGTTAGCGCTGATATTCTGAAGTTTACGCGTATTTTTGATAACATTCTCCTCAGTTTTCAGATAAATAATTATATATTTTGGAGTCCTTAAAGTCTGCAGACACATATCCTGCACAAATTCCTCGTTAGCAGCGATGTCTAAAATTGGCCCATTTCTATCACTGTCCTTTCTCCCCGATATAAAATTCACTTTACCATTGCTTCTCTATTTATTTATTATTGTGGAAACAAATTAATTTACTTTCGGATCCTTATACCTTATTATATTCAATTTATTGTTAGATATCTCTAACGTTTTCACAAAATAATATCTTATTGCTTCAGTTAACTCCTTCGATATTATTGGTGAATTATAAAACACGGTTTCCTTCATTAAAATACACATCTGCTAGAAATATATTATTTTTCAAGTTTGTTTTTCATTAAAAAATATCGATAGCCTCATTTGATACTATTTCAATCACAATCCAAACATTGAATGTAATACACCAATGAACATTTTACGATTTATTAGGATGAGTCTGTGTTTACATATGCATGCAGTATATGGGATGTTTGCACGGTAAAATGTGCAATAACTTATGGAATGACTTCATACATTTAATGTTGTAAGCATTATAAAGTGAAAAGATTGTTACTATTTATTTGACAATTTCTATTCACAATGATTTTTAATATTGTAGAACTGAAGAAGTTTTATCGCCCCGAGATAAGAAATCAATTCTTCATACTGTACTTAAACATCATTGATAATTTTTGGGAATATCTGTCGAGACGAGTGTATATGATTAATCGTAAATTTTCTTTTGAGGAAAATCTTGTAAACGCCATTGAGGCCGAGTGGAAAACGATACTATATTCCCATATCTGTGGTTTAAAGAAAAACACCGCATGCCACAATTTCAAAAAATTTGAGGTTTTGCATTAATCAAGCTGTAGAATCCTGGATTTATGCATTTATCAGAAAGATTGCACAAAAACAATTTCAATGTGTTCAAAAATACATAAACAAAAGAAAAAGGACATCCGAAATACACCAATTTTTGCAGATATTTTACAATTTATTTCAAAAAGTAAGGTCAAAAGTAAATCTAGGAAAAAATGTGAGAACACCACGCGATACAACAGACATTTTTCCTTCGGCAAGTATCAACAAAAGTGGTAAGTAACGTTTGGTTTGCAAGCAGGCGTACCAGTGCAGTGTGAGTGCAGTGGGTGTGGCCCAACGCCGCTGCGCTGTTGAGTACCACTGTCGACACCGTATGTGTTGCCAAACTATTTCGTTTTATGTACTGAAAACAGAACGTGACTTACCACTTTTGTTGATGCTGGCCGAAGGAAAAATGTCTGTTCTATCGCGTGCTGTACTTAAATTTTCTCTTGGACCCCTACTTTTTGAAATAAATTGAAAAATATCTGCAAAAATTAGTGCATTTCGGGTGTCGTTTTCCTTTTGATCGTTGTTTATACATGTTTAAACGTTCATAATGCAATAACAACCATATCGGTTTATTCGGAAGAGTTTATCGAATAATTTGACACAACAATCAACCGAACATCTATTACTGTTCGAACACAGGAAGTCGTGAAATTTGAAAATTTGTATTTTTTTAAAAACTCAAATTTCTTGAAAACTGAGGGTTCTGACGAAAAACCGTTTATAGATTCGTATTTAGGGCACAAAAATTTATAAGAAACGGCTATTGAATGTTGGAAGTCCGGAAAAAAGTTAAAATTTGTTGAACCGTGTTATCAGACTTGGTTCCATACTGTTGGCCGGCAGTGTACATGTACATGTATGTATTTTTATACTATTCGTCCCCTTCGATCTAATAATTGCACTGTTTAACAAAATTTTGAATAATCCAAAATGATGGAGTTAATTTTGCTGTAAAATCAGGATATGTGACAGTTATGAATTCGAGATTGTGTGTGTGTATTCGTGTAATAGAGAAAATTCGAATATTAACGAACCGGACGTTGGAATTGCCGGGATTAACGTTGTCGAAGCTACAATTTGACAAATACAATTTTACTTAAATTCGTTATTAGTTTTATTGTTATTTGTTAAATACAATAGAAATAAAGTATGAAAAATTGTATTAGATGAATAATTCAAGAAATAAATCAAACTGAACAGCACTAATTTTATATGTAAAAAATTACACTTCGTGACGTATATTGAAAAAACTAAAACCACCATCGTCATTAGCAATCTTTAGTTAACACGAAAAACCATGTTTAGTTTCATTGTTTTGGGACTTGTTGAACAGTATTATTTCGAAGTTTTGAATCCATCTCGATGATAACATTATCACTCCGTACGCCCTCAAAATAACACGTCCTCACTTTTTTCGAGAACTAATGAAGCCGTCGCATTTTATTAGCCCACTAGTTCGATCGCGAGATGAATATGTGAGTAAACGACGTACCTTGTCCGGCAGCGTCGTCACCGAGTATCGAGCGTTTGCTTCGTCGCACTAACTACGGTCTAACTACACTCTGCCAGGATATTCGTGGGGTCAATGAACAGGATAGGGAGTTCGTAGCCGATGTAGGTAAACATAACCAGCCTGCTAACAGTTTCGTTACCATAGAATAGTAAATAATATTGATTCGCCCCTGTCCGTATGTGATACCCGGTAAAAACACCCTCGCCCCCTCCTCCATTCGCCACGCTGGTTAATATTCGTCAACCATTTTTTCCCAGCTAACCGAGAAATTCCAATACATCGTTGCGGCTGTTTAAAGGTTACCGATAAAATTTAAAGGATGTTTGACGGATTTATTAGTAACTCAAGTACAGAAGTTTACTCGTCATATCGTTTGATTAAAGTATGCCCTCTCATTGTTCGAAATCCTTGTGCCGAAGTTTGTTGCTTCGTGTGGTCTTCAGAAATTATTGATGGTAATGAAACAAAGTAGAATTTAAACGTATAAAAAAACGTAAAACGTGAACGTTAAAAACAATAAACAAATACAATGTAAACCCTAAAAAGTTGATGAATTACTTATAGTAGGTACAGAATGGTTGGAATGTCACGAGCTATTTTAAAATTTTTATTTCCGGGTAAAATGATAGAGGTATTGGAATGAACTGTATGGTGTGGTATTACCATTACTTATGCTGTTTTCAGTGTTTCGGATACGAACATTAAATTGCCGGAAGATATGAGGCGTGGCAGTTTATTATTTAAGTGGCACAGCGGTGGAGAAGTCAACACGGCAGGAATACTGTTTCGAATTTAAAAACGGTCAAAAGCTGTCACCAAAAAATTAATGGCGATTGGTAGTGTAACGAGCTGTGAGAGATCTGGGAAGCCGTCGACGTGGTGGTCTTAGAAAAATGTGAATCAACTGAAAGAAATATTCGATCGAAACCCATGAATGTCGATATGTATTGTAAGTCTTTATGGAGAACGACACTTACAACATGGCGCGTTAAACTACTCTGTCTCGAGGCCTGCCTTGCCCATTTCGAAGTGCTTCAGTCGAATGTCTTCTCTTTCAGTTAATTCACATTTTCCTCAGACCATGACGTCGAGGGCCTACCACATATATCTCTTTGTTATACGCTGCACTATTAGTCGTCATTAACTTTTTGTGACAGTTCTTGATTGTTTTTTTATCCAAAACAGCATGCTTGCCATGTTGATTGCTACACCACCGTTGTACAACAGACTAGCATATTCCATATGTTGCGGTAGTTTTAGTCCTTTTCTCAATGGTCAGCGCGCTGGCCATTTCTATGAAATTTCACAGAGATCTGAAACACTGGAAACGTCATTCATGATGCAATAAAACAACCTACAGTTCATTTCAATACCTGCATTACTTTACTGGACATAAAAATTTTAATATAGTCAGTGACTTCCCACCCACTCTGTAGAACGTCGATTTGCAGAATGTCGATTATAGGAAACTGCGATCGTTCAAATTACCGATTATTATCGGAGTAACAGACCCACTCAAGAATGTTTTATGAAAAAAATTAATTGAAATAATTGTATTTACACGATACATGAAGCATGGATGAATACACCATCTACTATTCTTAAGCGAGTTTTAAATGTAGGTACTGTTTTATACTTGATGTAAATTGCAATTGTCATGTATATTGTTCAACCTATTTTCGGTTGTAGAAAACAGAGACATACGTCAAGAAATGTTGGGGCCATGTATTAATTCATCACACTGCGAAGCTAAACATGATTTATTTCGAGTTTCCACTGCTTCAAAATTGTATTTTCTCCAATTGTTTTATACCAAGTAAAAGAAGTATGAGGGTCGATTTTTTGCTTATTATAATATTTGGAATTCTTTTTTGTGTATTTAAAAATTGGAAAAGAATTGAAAGTTCCAAGTTATTACCATCTAAACAATAACTGTACAGGAGAAAATAGTGAGTGTACCAGTGACTTTATATCGTTTTATTCAAAATAACATTAAGTTGAAACTTATCCTTCTTTCCCCCTGTATTCTTCAGTTTTCTCAGTGTTCATTTGGATAATTGATGTTTTACTATACTTTATTCTACAATCTTAAGTCACTTAATGAAAGAACAAAACTTTTATTCCATTCCCGCTTTTATAAAGTAATCTAAAAATGTTTCAATTTGTATAAATGTTGGCAGTTTTGTGACGCTTAATGAAAATACTAATCCCTTGACGATTATTTGATAACGTCATGGTACAAATTTAGCCAAATGTTCATTGTGTTTTCATTTTGTTTTACCTTAATAAATCCCTAATAAATAAAACTGTTTTTCCTTTAATTCTGGCTTTCGTAAAATCTTCTACGAAAGTGCGTATTAGCATAAGCAGCTGTAGTCTAATAATAATACTGTACAAGAAGTGAAATTGTTCTTGAAAAGGAAATGTGTATAGGGCGTTACAGTCAAATCAATATAGCACAGTTTCTGGGAATCTATTTTAAATTGTGAAATACATTTTAGGAAGTCACGTGTTAATTTTCTATAAGTAGATGTGTCTATGTTTCAGAGATCTCAAGGTCAGTCTCGTCTTTTCATATGAAATTCCACATTATTTTTATACATCAATCGATACATATCTTTATATTCAATAAATCACTGGTCATCTTCTATTTTTGGGAACTATTCTCTGAACATGCCATTTACTATTAGCTAAGTTTGGAAAATACACTGGACATCAAAATTAAGGGACCACTAAAATTTGCCGAAAATATGGATCATTTTCCAATGACTATATTTCCGCGAAAAATAGTTATACAAAATATTGTATACGACCATTTTGTAGCCTGAAGTTTCTAGTCGGGAAATTCTTGTCCGGGGAATCGGGAATTCAAAAATTATTTTCATGTAGTTTGTTCCATTTTTTTAAAGATGAAGCGCAGCAAGCGAATGTTAAAACATGTTGGTCAACTTTGAGAGGATGCGTGAGCCAAATAAAATTTTTTCTGGTAATCCTAATGGAATACTTTTAGAGAGCAAACTTTTCTGTTTACTTTTATTTTTTTAATTTTGTTGTACAATTTTTATTGGCTGAGTTATTCGTTATTATATGAGAAAAAGCACTTTCCACTTTGAGCGCCTGTAACTTGCGAACGCATAATCGTATAGAAAATTCCAAAAGAATTTTGGAAAGCTGAGAGATTTCTCTTTAAAGGCCTTCAGTTTCCAATTTGTTGAAATTTTTCTTCGTCGTATACAGTCCATTTCAAGATAACGTAAAATATTGCATAATTACCATTTTTCACAAAACACGATAGTGAAACTTGCGATATGGTCTGAAAAATTGGTGAATGACTCTTTTGTGGTACGTTTCCTCTTTAAAACGATTTCGCAGCGTTTGAACTGTTATGATCTGTTTTTTTTTAGTTTCACTTTATTTTAGAAGAAAGCAGAGATTTCAGAAATTTAGCAAACACATTTCTAGCCAATCTCTTCGCAATGACAAAAAGTGCACAATGCGACGTGATGAGAGAGTGCAGATGCTGCGTACATCCTACCCTTCCTTAGTTATTGTGATAGATACACTCTTTTTTTTACCGAACTTAGTTTGCTTTTTTCTTTTAAACATTTTGCAAGACTGAGTTTTAAATAATCATGTATGCTATAAATGCATAAAATCTGCAATCTAAATATAAGTCCTGGGAATAATTACTTTTTGATTCTTTGAATGAGTTACTTTCAAATTCGCACAAATGCATTGCCTAGATAAAGAATTCTAATAACGAATAAAAGACAGGGAAGTAGATGCTTATTTCTTATTGAATAATTATTAAAGTTTCAATTACAAATCAAGCTATTATTTATGCTCACTTCCGGTTTTCATGAAACTTTGTAGAATTATTTAGTGGTCGTGCTTAATAGTTTTTTCGCCATGATTGATGTCAGTTTCGGACTTTAACAATGAAATACAGAGATTGGAAACGGACAGACGCATATACACTACGGTTAAAAAATCTCAACGCAGTCATATCTTTCGTTAAACAAACAATCCTTTATTAACATGTTGAAAGTAACCGTCAGTACAAACAAGTTTTGGTAAATATTTACAATAAGGGAGCCACCTCCGAATTCGATGATTTGTTAATATGTTGTAAAGGTTATCACCCTGAGTAATATTGTGAAGGTTTTAGTTAGGGGTCGCTATTTGTAAAAAAGTTCTTATCAAAAAAAGTTTAGTATTGTACTTTAGTAAATTGATAAGTATAATAGTCGATGACCTTAACCTTGACATATGTTATCAATGTTGAAAGTTTCAGTTATCAAATGTTGTTTATTAAAAAGTTATTAAGAGAACAATGGTATCTTTTTCTTGAACTGTCTCTAACTAACTCTGAATGACTTTTTTTATACTAACTCCCCCAAAACAATAGACGAGTTTCTATTTGTTGAAGTATACTGAGAAGCTACGAGATGATACTTTATTTTTGTTACTAATTTTGAAAAAAAATATTGCGTTTCCGACTTCAGCACATCGAAATTGGTGACAAGGCCAAACTTCTAAATAATTATTTACCTAAACTTTTTTTGATAATAACTTTTTTACAAATGGCGACCCCCAACCAGAACCCTCACAACACTACTCAGGGTGACAACCTTGACAACATTATTGTGAACACTTGCTAAATTTTTGTTGCATATTTTGACCGGTTTGCAAGACAAAATTTCTTTCTCTAATCACAGTTCATAAAAATTCGAATTTTGCTCATGTGCGTGTTTTGTTATTTATATGTTCGCCACGCAACTCTGGGGCTACCTTACACCCGAATGAATAGATTTAGATAAACAATATTTTAAGAAATTAACAAATACAAGATTTATTGTTTGGAAGTCATTAAAAGTAAAGGTGGTCATTTTGAAGTGGCATAAATTTGATAAGGGTAGGTTTTTTTTGTTACTTTAAGTTGGTTTTGTCATTTATAATATACAGGACGAGTCATTTAATCAATCGCAGCGAATGTCTTCGAACCTGTTGATGATACCGAAATATATTTCAGAAAAAAATTGAATGGTGTTCAGAGGGAAATAATTTCATGCAAATAATTGTTTGTTGGTGCGTAGAGGACCTATGAAGGTCAAATCTGTTTTGTTTTTACGTAGAATTCTATATTCTTTAATGCATTAGTCGATGCAGCTCGTCATTACCTACAAAAACCTACTAAGCTAATTATACCGAAAAACTATTCGTTTAGGAGATATTTGAATTTCAAAATTGCGCGATATTAACAATGTGAGTGACATCAAACATTCAGTATTGAACATTAATTAAAATAAAAAAAGTAAAATATCACTTAAACTAATTGTTCTTCGGCACAAATAGCGTAACTCTTTTTTATGGGGAATGGCAATCTTCATGGACTAATGCATTAAAGAATATGCAAGTCTACTAAAAAAAAAACTAATTTGACCTTCACACGTCGACTTTTACGCGACCACGTACAAAAAATTGCCTACGTGAAATTATTTCCCTTTCAAGACCATTCAATTTTTTTCTGGAACATTTTTCTGTGTAATCAATGGTTTTAAAGATATTCGGGAGGATCGATTTACATGACTCACCCTCTATACATATACATATACATATAGTATAAACCTTTGATTGTAATAAAAAATCTGTTACTTAACGTTTTAAAATTTTACCTAACTGCTTCGAAACTTTTGAACGGTAGTGTAAACTTTAGGTCATCACAAGCAACAAGTTATCCGTTCCTTTTCGATTTATTTCTCCTCGTCTAGTTTCATTCCTGTTACCGGGTGTATGATACTGAACGTTCACCCATCCGAACTCACCCCCACCCCTTCTATTAACCTTCATAGCATGAACAGCCTACGACCATAAAGTCATGAGACACCGTCGATCGATGCCAGGCAGTGTTTGTATTCGCGATCCGTACGGTTGTCATTTACCCTGCGCCGTTCGTTTATTTTATTCAATCTGTCCCTCGAATTTCTCGTCCAAAGTTTCCAGCTGTGCTCAAAGATCGTATAGAGGGTGTTAATAAAAATGTGAGAAGCATTCACAAGCTAGATTCTTCGTGCCTAGGGCTGCCATCCGTTCGGGTCTCTCCAGATTTGTCCTCTTTTTTTTTTTTTTTTAGGGTGTTCGGAGTCGTCCGGAGGGATTTTCTGTAGTGTTCCAGGTTTTTAGATAAGTTAAGTTTGCGTATTTTATTAGTTGTTTTAAGTCACAAATAAAGTCGTACTTTGTACAACTATATTTTATCTTTATTTCTCGATTGCAGTTACAGTTTATAATTTACAGAAATTTTTGTCTTGGAATATCGTACCTAATACAAGAAATAGTTCGAAGTGTCCGAGGGTTTAATGCTCTCTGTTCTAGATTAATGATTTAAAATCAAGAATGACAAAAATTGCGTCCGAGGCTTCGTTCTCGAGTTATTAATTGCCAAAGGTGGGGTAAATGTCCCAGTTACTGTCAGTGTCCATAATATTGGCGCTTTATTTATTTTACTTAATAAAAACGTAACGTATAAGGATTTGTGTACGAAAAATGTTAATACTATATTAGGACTCTGATTTACATAAAAGCAAAGGAACACTGGTATTGTGTGTAGCCGGTATGTAAAAAGTAATGTTGAAAACTGAAAGTGCAATTTGAGCGTCAAAAACGCGATTACGTAAGTAGGAAGTGATGGCGAAATTATACTAAAGCAGGTGCCGTAATTTTACTAATCAACCAATATATATTATGTACAATGAATTGTTAAACTACACAAGAATTGCTTTAATTTTTGAGGTTACAGTTATAGGGACACTGGGTTTGATCGCTGATTTTGATTAATTATTATTTAATTCTTCATATTTAGTGTATAAAACTTTTTCTCAACGAAAGAGATGTTAAATCATAGTATGTTCCAAACGATTTTTAGGTTAAACAACATATAAAATGATTAAATAAAGATAAGCTACTATTTTAAGGTGGCAATAATTGAGATGTCTACCCTATGAGCAAAATACGCGTAAAATACGTATAACGCAATGGATTCTACTACTTGTTCGAAGAGCAGATTCTAAACTGATACACGGGCTCGTTCGATGACCTAGTGAAACTGATGAATGAAATAAAATGAAATGAACGAAACTGTGAAATAGTTGAAAAATGCGTCTCTCAGATAGAATAACCTCTCACGTCAGACGTATTTTACGCGTATTTCGCCTGTATTTACAACAATTAATAACTCGGAAACAATACCTTGGACGCAATTTTGTCATTCTTGAGTTTCGTTCCAGTTTACTATGTAGAATCCACATTGTGAAAGTGTCCTTCATCGTTAGTAACACCCTGTATACTACACATCGATTGCTTCGCTGTCCCCAACGAAATTTGCTTCCCTTTATTCCCGAGACTATAATAACAGAAGGCAATTTTTTCATTAAATTGTCACCCACACGTGGGACAGAAATTGTCGAACGTTATCGATTGTCGTCTTTCTGTCGGTACTCGTGGGCAATGTCTGAAGATAATGTTTGACCCCACACACATGGGCGTAGCCAACGGCGGGCAAGGAAAGGGGACACTTGCCCCCCCCCCTGGATGGAAAAAAGTGGCTTTTGCCCCACCCTACAAACGAAAACTTGAATTTTGCCCCCTCTGCCTTCCCAGAATTATAAAATTTTTGCGTAATATTTAATATTGCAGTATAATTTGAAACACAGCCAACAGCCTCTAATAACAAAACGCATAAATTTTCATCGATTTATGACTTTAAAAACAAAATAAAGTGCGTCTGGCTACGTACAGCCTTTTTCACTGTGGCAGACGATGTGTTAATATTTTTGTACCACCGCCCATCTTGACTGATAACCTGCTTACGCCCATGCCCACACCGTTCTTCGCAGATTGGTTATATTGGGTTTTATGTGTGTAGGAATTGAATGGGTTTCCGTGATCATGGTTGATCATGACCCTTTTACACAGTTGATCTTACATTATTGGTGGAAGTTTACATGTCGCAAGCTACAAGTTACCAGTATTAATACATTATATTGCACAATGGTAACCAGTATGTTAATACAACATGCAGATTTCTACAAGTAAATTTTCCAAATTACAAGTCAGCTAATCGTCCTATTTCACGTTTGAGATAATGTGCACCTTGATAGAAGTGAATTACCTGCACCCCGCTAAAGCCTGGTTTGTATCGCATTGTATGGATGGGTCAAACATGCAACAATTGGTTAGGGTTAGTTTTAGGAATAATTTTTGCAGTGCCACCAGACGTTGTGTGTTACCTCTTCAGCTGCGAGGTAAGTGGTAACATCTAGGTGCTACGGCACTTCGTGTGTTTAATATGTACAAATATATTTATTAGTTTATAGTTATCTCAGTGAATCTACAATTGCACCAAAAACCTTTGACATAGGGAGTATTTGGGACGATTGTACATCATGAAGATCGGAGGGTGGACTTTTTCGGAACTAAGTCCCAGAATATTATGAAACTTTGTGTGAAAGTAGAGTAGTTTACCCATAACACAAGCCAATTTTTTATTTGTGCCATAGTACGGTGGTAGAGGTTGAAATCACCCCTAGAAAAAAATGCAGAATGTTCTTTCTCGTAAAATATCTCGAGAACAGTGAGAGATATCAAAATAGTTTAACATTTAAACGCTACCATGGGTGACATTTCACCCTATGTGAATTTTATTTTAATTTTATTACAAAACGTAACAACAGGTAATATTTATTTTTTAGGTATTTATTCATACTAGCAATAGTGATAATATTATTATAAAACAGATTATTTAAGTATGTATACTATGCCGATTCTGCTTCACAGATCCAACTGAAATACTTATCACGCTATTGCATTCCTACACAAAGCAGACCAAACCTTCGGCTCCAACAGAAAGTTCTCACGCTATTGCTTGCATAGATGAGACAGACCTGACCTTGAGACAATTTCGGACATAATATGGACACTGATGACCCAGCATATGAGTCATACGATATTATACGTTGCAGAATTGCATTCGTACAAAACGCAGGCCAACTCTTCGATTCCAACGGAAAGTTCTGGAAAGTTTTGGCACTATTTCACGCGTAGATGGGCCAGGCCTGACCGATTTTCCAACGTTGACGCAAGGGGCAGAAAATGCTGGGTTACCCTTTCACGTTTCAGCACTCTTTGTCTTACTCGGCCGTGTCGAATTTATAGGGGACATATTTACCTTCAAATACAACAGGAAATCCTATCGGGCTTTCCTTCGAGGAAACTGCCGTCTGTTTGCGAGAACGTTCCGCGAAATATCACGTAGCGCGCGCGATCTTATTATTAATTTAGCTATCTCACGTTTCCAACCCTAGCCTTAGTTCGCGATGTGACGATGACGTCATCCGTTTAACGGGTTATCGGCCCTGGAGAGCCGAAGTTCTCTATTTTCCAGCTGTGCACGCTTTTGCATCTATCGAAGAGATACACCTGAAACACAGAACGCAATTAATCGCTTTTTTTTGTTCGTGGAAATCATTACTTGAACATATTTTTGTGCAATACTTGCACATATGGGGAGAAAAAATAAAATCTTATTACTTCCTGTCGTTTACCTACGTAAATATGTAGTCACTGTTAACGCAGCGTGGTCGTTTTAGCTCATTTTATCCCAAATAGCACAGAAACGTCATATGTACGTCCGCAGAATGTACGTTCCGGACGTTCGGTACATTCGGAAGAAGTCCCGAAAAGGTCCACATGTTTCCACTACGTTCTCGTTAAGATCGTTAAATTAATGTCCTAGGAAGGTCCTATTTACAAAGTGGAACGTCCTGAGAACATCCTGTGTCAACATTCTCAGAACGTTTCCCGAATGTGTAAAAGTAACATTCCCTGTACGTTTTGGGAACGTTTAAAGAGATTTTACAAAAGGTTTTGGTAATGTCTTAAAATACGTATAAGAAACGTTTCCCAAATGTGTACAATTGCGGTTAGGTTTCATTCTGTGCAAGGTGACAGGAGTTAGGTTAGGTTGGTTTGTGTTTAATAAATAAAAGATTAACTTTCCAGTGATTTCCGTACTTAGTAGAAATTAGATCTAGTTAGTTCCTGTTAATAAATAAAAGGTTAAAATATAGGTCTGGGGATTATGATCTACAAGTACATTGTGTTTATTTCTATTTTCACAGGAAAACTCGGATTCTGTGTTGGTTAGAGACAGTTTAAGAAAGAAAATGTTTTCTAAAATTTCTTGGGGTTTGCGCACAAAACCACTAGTGTCGTTACACTTCTCTATTGATTCTTTAAAGACTGACACCTTGTTCATGGGGTTCCATCACCTTGCACGGAATGGCATTGGCAAAAATACTAAACGAAACCTTCCAAAATTGAAGTCTTGGGAACATCCGTAGGACTTTTGGAACGGAGGTTTCTAGAACATCCAAAATTTAAGTCTTGAGGACATTCGTAGGACTTTCGGGACGAACGTTTCTACAACATCCAAAATTTAAGTCTCACGAACGTCCTAGGGATGTTCAAAATGGACGTAGGACATTCGGATATAAACCGGACATGAAACGGACGTCCTTAGGATGTACGGTGCTATGTGGGATAGCGTGCCGGATGTAAACAGCATCCAGTTCCTACATATTATTAACGTTTCCTACAAATATTCGTTTTAAGATACTGCATCGTCTTGTAATAGATGCACGAGAACGGTCCATCGCGTTTTTTTGAAAAATGCATGTCTTAGGAAAGAGGCTTATATTTCTTACAATAGGATGTCCGATGGAAACGGCGCGGCGCGACGTTCAATTTCTACATATTATCATTAACGCTTCCTACAAATATTCGTTTTAAGATACGGTACAAATAGTTTAAGATTATATGTCTAGAGATTGGAAAGGCGTTTGTTAAACAAATGCGATACACAGTCTGTTCAGTTTACATGATTTATTAATGCTTCATACAAGATTGTTTTTCAGCACAGAGCCAGTAGTTCACTATCGATCAAACTGTTGTTTTCAAAATGGTCATCAAACTCCATTACCGCATTTACATGATCTTTAGTACGCACTTCGTTCGCAATTTCCACGAATTTCGCGAACTTATATTTAGTTATAATAAGTTTCTCCAGCAACCATGACTACATATGGTCTATACAATACTCGAAATCGTATATTCTGTGCATAGTCTCTTCGGTAATGAATATTGAAGGAACAGAATCACCAATTTTTATGTTTTTATATCGTTAAATATAACGACTTGTAACATTAAGGTATTACCAATTTTTACGAGTTGAATGTCTGCTTTCGTTTGTAGGAGCTCTTTTCACGTTGACATGGGGAAGGGTATCTCGTTCCCTCGATTATCTCTTACAACCAACTCAACGCGGCAATCATCGCCAACGTTTATGCCAATATCGACACACTGGAAATAGTTACTCGCCAATGATTATCCTCGACCCAGGATACGTGAATTCTGTGGCTTCTTTTCATACGTTGTTTAACAAACGCCTTTTCAATCTCTAGACATACAATCCTAAACTATCTGTACCGTATCTTAAAATGAATATTTGTAGGAAGCGTTAATAATAATATACAGGTTGTAACAAAAATGTTGTCCGACCCGGAAATGTGGCATTCAGCGGGTGAATTGGAACAAGTTTTTCCTTAGCAACAATGTAATCTGAGGCTTCGTTACTGAGATATTAACGAAAAACCCCGACCAATCAGAGCGCGAGTTTGCCAGCCTAGTTCCCGCGGTAGCGTTGGTTACAAATCGCAGCACGTAGCCACCGCTAGCGCGGGAACTCGGCTGGCAAACTCGCGCTCTGATTGGTCGGGGTTTTTCGTTAATATCTCGGTAACGAAGCCTCAGATTACATTGTTTCTAAGGAAAAACTTGTTCCAATTTACCCCCCGAGTGCCCCATTTCCGGATCGGACAACATTTTTGTTACACCCTGTATAGAAACTGAACGCTGTTTCCATCCGACATTCTATTGTAAGAATTATGAGCCACGTCTTTCCTGACACATGTATTTTTCAAGAAGACGCGATGGACCGGTCACGTGTACCTACTACAAGACGATGCAACTGCTGACTTAGTTTTGACGCTTGCGACGCATCGCTGTTCTAGTACCCTTGAGATAAAAACGAGATTTCGGCACGTGTCCTGTCGTATGAGCTGTCACACCCTCCACCGTTTTACATTTCATTCTAGGAATCATGAGCCGTGTCTTTGCTGAGACATGCATGTTTCAACATATATGATTACCAGGCCACGCGCGCTATAGGGTGATACATGGTTGTAGGATCACGCGACCTAGAGCACAATACATATTTTGAATAGAACAATTTGATTGCGAACGATTGGCTTAAATTTTACATCAGAACCAGAAAAACTGTAAAGTTAGGAATGCCTCGTCTACGCGTCCAATGGTATAATATCATGATGCTAGACAGTATAACGGAATGTACGACATATAATATCATATGCTGTGTCAGCAATTTCCAAATCCGCTCAAGATTACGTCTGTCTCATCTACACATGCAATAGCGCTAGAACTTTCGAGAACATTTGCTCAAGGTTAGGTCTACCTCATCCACGCGTGCATAATATCATATAACTCATATGCTGGGTCAGAAATTTCCAAATTTTTGGCTCACGATCTGGTCTGGTCTGTCTACACGTGCAATAGCGCGAAAACTTTCGAGAACTTTCCGTTGGTGTCAAATGTTTGGCCTGTTTGATCTACGAATGCAATTGTGCAACGTATAATATCATATAACTGATATGCTGGGTCATCAATGTCTAAATTATGTTCGAAATGAGCTCAAGTGTAGGTCTGCCTCATCTACGCATGCAATGGCATGAAAACTTTCCGTTAGAACCGAAGGTTTGGTCCGCTTTCTGTGCGAATAGCGTGATCAATATTTCTGTTGGATCCGTGAGCCAGAGTCGACATAGTTTACCTACTCATTTATCTCTCATATTTTGCAACAAACGTAACAAATGAAGCTAGTTCGTGGTCGTTTATATGGAATCTGTTAAGGGTTAAACAAAACTTTCATCTTTCTTTTATATTTACAAGAATTCGTACAAAAATAATTGTTGAAAAATGTATGCTTTTTAAGTCATCCTCATCACTAACCCTTAAAATTAAGTATTCGTACTTTGTTAATATTTGCAGAAATATGTTTGGATAGTCTCTTTTCATATTCATCATCATTACATACAACAGCCATTACTTTTTCATACACTACATATTTAAACACCACGTGTCAAAATGATCAAAATCTGCACGGATTTTCGCTCGATTGCACAAGTTATAGAAGACTCATTATGTCTTAAAATATATTGTAATGTTATTCACTCGCTGTATCATTTATGGTGAGTTTTAAAGGCTTTCGTAATTGCATTTCTCGATGCCACTATTATATTTTGCTTAATAGATCGACTTTAGCTTTCAGTTGACCAATACAATTATTTTATAACATGATCACGTCCGATATATAAATAGAATTAAACTGGACAAGGTTTAACATCGCACAGATACTTTTACGCGTTGCGCTGTGGCGATGGATAACGACGATATAACAAACTGTTGACATTGCCACGGTACGGAAAATATACTTTGTATGCATGTAGCACTTGTCATAAATACTCTGATGAAATTACCAGCCATGTGTTTTATTTATAAGTGCAGCGAACACGGTTCATCTACTTATAAATAACGACTTCTATTGTTCTGTGTACAAATGATTCGATGATATCTGTCTTGATAGCATTATAGTCACAAAGCCAACTATTAGATTGGTATCTAAATACTGCAAATTTTTTACGTTCAAAATTGACTAAAATATTACCGTTACAATTCCTTTACTTTTAAGTTTTTTTAACAACTACGAGCTGCTTTGCCAATTTGCTAGTCGATTGAGCCGGGTCTTTTATCAACAACACTTTCAAATCATCATTTCTGCTGATCGTCCAACGTGTCCTTTGTTTCTAAAGTCGAAATCACCCTTTTTGAATCGTTGAAACCATCACTCCTACGCATCTGTAGATACAACTCCACTGTCGTAGGCTTCTCCAATGAATCTTTTTTTTTCTGTTGTCGTTTTTTTCGAATTAAAGACGGGCAAAATACAATGACAAATATGCTCTTTTTCAGGTGTCATGTTAAATAAAAATAAGCCAATATTTTTGGCTAACAGGATGGAACTCTGAAGGTAATTTGTTGTACCAGAATGGCCAATTTTTTTGGAAACAGAAGAAAATCGGCGTGAAATATAATCTTAGTATACTCTAACACCACTTACGGACGATCCACAGATCTTAGCTAATGCTCTAATATTTAATGCAGCCAACACTAGGACAATTGTAACCCATATTGATTTTTGTTTATTATAGACCTTTCCTTGTATCATTGTCGTGCCCCAAATATAGGAGTTATTCAAATATCGTAAAAATTGTTGTAAATTCATACAACTATCTTACAAACAATGGTCATTTGAAATATTTACTTTAGATTTTTCATAACTGAACAAAGACGTTGAAAAATCTACTAGTACACTTTTTAATTCACTTCGTTCAGTATGCCTCGATGTGTTGGGGTACGTGTGTATATATTCTACAATACTTTAAAATTAAAAAACAAAATAAATGTACCTACGTATTCAAAACAGCGCTACTGGCTTTTAAAGACGCGAATTTGTCTATCAGTTTTGACATGTCGATACTTTCTCATATTTCATGTTCAATAGAAATAAGCGCAAGACTAATTATTGATAGTCTTTCCTAGGACATTGTAGTCGGAGATAACTTTTAATTACTTTGAGTTTTGAAAAACTTCTCCCACCAGACGCAACGGAAATTGGCAGTGTTTACGATATTTTCTAAAATATAAAGGGGATTTCGATAACGATGTGACAAGAAAAATTGCACGGTACGACAGTATTTCATTACGTAATTGAATACCATCTAAATTCCTTTTTACCACATTATTTTCATGTGACTGGAATTTTACATCCAGATCGATACACGATTTCATTAAGGGGGGCACTCCGTATAGATGGTTAAAATAAAGCTGATTTTTCGGAGATGTTTTTCAAAGAACTTATTTAGTTTAATCTGTTGTCGCTTTTAGGTTGACTTAATAAATTGATTATAAAGTAAGAAAAATGTTGTCCATAATAAAAAATAATTGGTATATGTCGATTCATGGAGGTAGGTCCAGAGACTACGGCGTCGGATGTATAAATCAGCGTGCAATCTACCGTCCAATGTATTCACCTAAAACAAAAAAACACATAAATTTTGTTTTTTAGATAAGATTACGCTATGGATGAACCTATTAGAACAATAAATGTTGAGACGAGCGAGCTGATGTTTAGGCCATCGTAATTTAAGAAATGTTACTTTGAGAGTCAACTGGTGCCTTTTGCTTAAATTTATTGTAGGACTCAAGTACGGCAGGAGACTTCCTGGGAAAGTTGTCCTGACCGTACCGTTATCGATGGCACTTGACATAACGTAAACCTAGCCATGCATTGCGTAAGGCCCGGAGTTCGATGTTGGGGAACAAGGGTCTTCCGTGTAGCCATCCTGGCGCTACCCTTGTTGTTCCTCTGACTCCACGTTGTCTGGCGCATCCCCTCTTTTGGGTTTTGTAGGCGTTGCATGGGCTGGGAAAGCGTCTTAGCATTTGCGTTGGTAGGGCCCAATGCCCCACTTTTTAGTTTCCTACGGGTGGAGCGAATTTTCCTGCGTCGTGAACGGGAGATTCACGTCAACCACCGGACGTATCAGTTCGATACGATTCTCTTGAACAGTTTATAATTGCCACACTCATTTTATAATAAAGTTATTAACCAGTTGCACGGTGTGTATTCCTTTTACTTTCCTTTGGGCAACTTCAACGTACAATTGAAGTACGAGTGACATTTCGATAAATATTGTCGAGAACACTCACCCCACAATAAACATTGCTTAATTAAAGAAATGACGGGACTATAAAGTCAAAAACAGCGATCTTTAGAAAAAAATTCGTGTTCACGATGCAATAAACATTATATAATTTAATAGTATCGTTCATTTTATAGGTTCATCCAGAAAGGAATTTAATTTTCTATATCTATGTACGAGCATTTAGGATGCCAGTACACCACTTGATCATTGACCAGCTGAACGAAACATTTACTTAATTGCATTTACGTGCCGAAAATTCTAAGACCCGGATTATGACAGTAAAACGCTTAAAACTCCCCATTCCACTCGACTTAAAACTTTCATCTTAATAAAATCACCGGGAAACACACTCATCAACGTTCGTCACCACCGTCCGCATCACCCACAGGTCATCTCTTTCTTCACACCCTCTCACTCGCACCTTTTTTCCCACCACCGTACGCCTCAATCGCAGGTCATTTTTTCTTCTAACCTTCTCACTCACCTTTCCTTCCACCACCCTTCTTGCTTTTCACTGTCAGTCATCCCTACTCTCCACCCCCTTAGTTACTTCCTTCAATATTTCCTAATAAGAACCAACGACGAAAAAACCAATCAGACACCAGCTACACCCGCCCTTTTACAAGACACACCCTCTACAACACAACATCCTCCGTTTGAGAGAAACGACGAGGAGACTTTCACCAGCACGCACAGAGTACACACCATACTTCCTTGTGTTACACAGTTGAGTTTTGTAAATACATTTAGTTTAGTACTTGACTAAAAATTTACTCATCAGCTTCACACCTCATCCTAAAATAGCCCTCAGGTCATTAATTTGCCGTGAACGCAACGGTCATCGCGGTCTATATTCAATCAAGCAATCAGTCGCGAGTTTTAGTGCCGTACAATCTATGCACTGGGATAAGTCGATTGGTCAAATATTTTTTGAGTTATGCTGCACGCCAAATTGGAGAAAGTAGTTTTGAGAAAAATGCGTTTAAAGTTTCAGGTAGTGAAAAGTGTGCGTTTTTGGATACTTACACCTCTTTCGCGCTAATCTGCGATTCTAGGTCCATACAGCAAACCTTCTGCTTCTTCAAAAAACTGCTGTTATTTTAATTGTTCTTTTCTGAGAGCAGAGCGAGCTTCTTTACTACTACTGCGGCTGCGGCGCTCTTGGCAATTTACCCGTGCGGCGTTGTACTCATCAGCAAAAGATTTGCACCCGTGCCCAATTTTTATTTCGGCGATTTCAATGATATTAATCCCGTAGTTCAGGTGTTTCAGGTTTTAAAACTTTCATTGGCATTTTGCGTATGCCCGCAGACACATTTTTTCAGAGGATCTTTCTTCGACAGATCTTGGTATATGGATAATAAATGCTTTCGTACGTGAGGATGCAGTGGGAGCACGTCCTCGAACTGTCCTCACTATTCGCAGCACTAAGTTTCCTTGCTGAAGCACTCTGTCCTTTCGGAGCATCTTCTTTTTCGGCGAACTGATTGCCGACGAACCTTCTTTTACTTCTACACGGGCCGAAATTCCGAACACAACCGAGACTCCGAAAAACAAAATCTACACCTGCGTTTTCACCGAAGGGCAAATGATGATTCGTTCTACCTTTACTATAGCTGTACTTACTACGAAGGTACACGGAATACAAGACCGACTAAAAATCTGCTCGAAATAATTCTGCGTTCTGAAATCTACTGTGTGCAACGAGCGAAGCGGAGGGACCGACAGAGGCAGGCCCGCGCGGTCCGATAGCTCGACGCGCTATTGTATACGCAACTAAAACTCTGGTTATGATTCGAATTCCAATCTGTTACTGAAGGAACATATTCTCCAGATGCATTATTATCGATTTATGCAAAAAAAAAAGTCGATTTTTCAACCATCTATACGGAGTGCCCCCCTTAAGGCGTCATTATCCATTCCTTTATATCCATATAAAAATATAACAAAAGATTCACACTCATTCACTACAATAATTCAAACTGTCCATCCAAAGAATTGCTTATTTTATGTACTACACAGTGTATTCAAAAAGTTCCCGGACTGTTATTACATGATAGGTGGCGACATCTGTACTTTAAGGCTAAATCTATTGACTATAGAACTTCTTTTGTTTATCAGCTTCGTTTAACCTTAAAAGATTTAGTCGTTTGTCTGCAGAGCACATTTAAAATTTGTCAGTTTTGTTTCGTTGTAATAATTTTTGTGATTGAGCAAAGAGCTGCGATACGGTTTTGTTTTTTAAGTGGAGAAAGTCCTACAGAGACATACCAAATGATGCAAAATGCATGATGGAAGTGACTGTCTCCGTCGTACGCAAGTATTTGAATGGTATTCACGTTTCAAGAATGGTTGTAAGTCACTCGAAGACAACCCAAGGAAAGGGCGTCCGTCGACAAGCAGAATGGACGAAAATGTTGAGCGAATTCGTCAGCTTCTCATGAAAGATCGCCGTATGACCATTGAAATGTTGTCAAAGGAGTTGAAAATAAGGATTGGAAGTGTTCATGCTATCCTTCATGACGAACTTGGAAAAAAAACACCAGTCCGGTCAATGGTTTCTGTTACACGATAACGCTCCGTCTCACACATCGCTCACTGTGTCTTCATTTTTGGCTAAAAAGTCAGTCACGGTTCTAATGCACCCTCCGTACTCACCAGATCTGGCTCCAGCGGATTATTTCCTATTTCGAAAATTGAAACTAGCCATGAAAGGAACTCGTTTTGCGGATGAGGAAGCAATCAAACGGAAAGTGACAACGACGTTAAAGGGTGTTTCAGTCGAAGACTTTTCCAGATGTTTCCGGCGACTGTATGAACGTCATCAAGAGTGTATCGACAGAGGAGGAAACTATGTAAAACATTAAACAATAAAATGATGTCTACCTATACATTTTTTTGGTAGCAAACATAAGTTCGGGAACTTTTTGAATACATTGTGTATTATCGCTTTTTTAAATTGGAATTTTGTTTTTCAATTTTTGTGAAACATCAAGACTGCAAGGGCAGCCTTTGGTCGCCCCTCTAAATCGATCGCCCAAGTGAGGGGTATGTGTTCGCCCTCAGCCAGAACCGACCCTGCCAACAACCAAAGTGAGAGAGAAAGAGAGTGTTACCTTATAGATGGGGTTGTTCATAAGAAACCAGACCAGAGCAGTTTAGTCAATTACGACCATAATTCGACTTCACTCACAAGGGAAGTTCGGTAACTCGAAAATTCCGATTTTTTTTTAAACTTTGCAGGTTTGTTGGATACCTCAAGAGATGTATAGCGCAATTTTTGTTTTTGGCCGAATTTCAGTTCTTCAGGGTGAAAACATCCCTTGAAAGTAGATAGGTGTTTCCGTATTTCCCTGTATATCTTTAAAACTATCGTAGGTATAAAAAAATATTTATAATAAAAATTGAATGGTCTTTTATGCTCTATAAAACGATGCAATTAAATTGATAATTAGTCAAAGTGGGGGAAGGGGTGTTTTTATTTAAACAAAGAATTTTCATTAATGTAATTGGCATTTTTCTTGCGGAAATGATGAAATAAATGGGAAATCTATTAAAAGACATTTAGTGTACATATCTTGAGGTACGCGAAAGAATTTTTTTAGAACAAAATAGCGACGCTAGGGCTGTTCCACGTTGACTATTTTCAAGCGAGCACCCAATCGGCGTGCAGGATACCTTGAAAACAGTTTGATCTAGAACAATAAGCAAAAAATTTGATTTTCTCGATAACATTTACTAAAGAAATACCTAGGGGTTTTTAGAAATATGATTTTTTGTGCAAATGCATTGTTTTGAAAAAATGTCCATAGCAAAGAAAGTTCTTAACATATCGCATATCATATATCAACATTTTCTATAACATTTTCGCAGATTGCAATTCAATGATTTCAATATCACACTGGATCTTGTCTTTGAGCTGTTCTGTCTGGAGCTTCAAAGTAACGCATGATCTCGGTGACCAATTGACATCATCATTCCTTGAAATTACAGGACCTAAGAAACTATATTTGCATTAGTGTTACTATCTAGGTGTCAGTTCTTGAGTCATTTTGGTTTTATACTCTTTTAAGGAGAAATTCTTCCTCATAATTTGCCACGTGGTGGTTTCTGGAAGACCTGTTTGCTGTGATCGTCGTGAAATTGACGTTGGGGGATCTTCTACTACACGTTCACGAGCTAGTGCCATGTTTTCTAAAGAATGACTTGGCCGAAGACGAATAAAAGGATAAAAATCACAAAGTTTACGAAAAGTATTTTTTATCGAACGAGAATTTTCATAATAAAATTGTACTATTTAAATATATACATTGTTTCACCGTGCACAACTCAATGCTAATATTTACTGATGAGAGATTTTAAAAAGAAATATCATTTAATTTTTAACAATTGAGAGACGTAATATCACAAAAAATCCCGTTTTTAACGAAAGACCTTGTATTTTCTGTTTATAACTATTTATTAAACATGAATCACCATAATTAATTGAAACATGCGTTTTGACAAAGTTCAAGATCTAACATTGAAAAATAAAAGAGACAAGGGCAGCGCGATGTAAGTCATCGAATACGCGTCCCATGGTAATGAATATTAATGAGAGGGACCGGGTTGCGGTGTCTGAAATAGATCTCGTTTTAAAAATAAATGGCGCACCCTGCGGTCTTCGTTAAAGGAATATCCGTGTTTACGAACAACGATAGGATGCCACCTTGCGGCACGGAAAATTATTAATTACAGGCTCGGCCAGCCGAGTGAAATAAAATGAAAATTTCTTTCAAGGTTCAGAGAGCATTTTCTCGAACGTCACAGCTCGACAACTTCGTTCATATATGGCACATTCATACATACGCGTATGCATAAGTCACTCATATCGCACACTATAATCTCACATTTATACGTGTGAGTTCATTTAACCAGTAGGATATTCATGTAACGTCTGCCCACCAGGTATTGCGTTTCAGAATAATGTTAAATAAACTGTTCTAAAAATAAAGTTTGAAATATGACAACGTACAACCTGTTCCCCGTATCATCATTGTTGATTTTACTGCTTTTTGAAATATCGTGTCAACCTTTCTTTAATAAATTATAACTTTTGAACTAAACAACTAACTGATCAAAATGAGCATTGTGGGTGCTTAAAGTCGAGACATAAGAATACCTAATAAAAATTATTTCAGTTAAAACAAAATATTTTTTTAACCAATTATTTTGCAATTGTTTTAAAGTACTGCAATTTTATAATTACGGGTCACTATTGAAAAATTTGAAAAAAATCAGGATGTAGTCCTATTTGTCCTCTTTATGGATAACATTTAAAAAATTTTTAAATTCTCACATGCCCGGTTAAGGATTAATAATAATCTTCTCAGTATAAAATAATTGCAGCTCTATATTCTTGTATGTTCAGTAATGTTCAATCGAATGTATAGATGAGTAACATTCGCTCAGTTAATGTTGCATTGTACCTAAAGTAGAACGCCAATTATTCGAACTATTATAATAGGCAGATGATTCTGTTCTGCACTGTGTCATTTTGCAATGAAAGAAGGAGCTACGTTAATAATTTTGATTCATAGTAGTAACATTAAATATACCTCTTACAAGTAAAATCCCTTATTTCCTGTGCAAGGACCTAATGTTATCAAAGGCATTTGCAGTCTTACAATGTAATGAAATAATACTGCTGGCTTTAACATTGATACACTTTTCATTATTTTCTTTAATAAGAATAGATAAAACAATATCTTCATCATCCGAAATATATTACCTATTTCTAACTATTCTTGAATACTCTTACAACTTCAATTGTCAAATCGAGTAAACTTTATTGTCGCTTAAAGCATTGTGCTAACTTAATTCAAGCCAGCTTATAATGTTGGCCAACTGACTGAATCTGTGAAAATCCTCTCGGAATTACAAGCATTTTTTTTCACAAGATACAGAAGATTTTACAAAGTTTTGGATCATTTACTTCTTGTAACACCCAAGATAAAGTATAATATCTTCACCAAACTACTCTCTAGTAGACTTCAATAGACCTTTTTTTTTAAAATTCAAAATTTTTACAAAATTTCTTAAAATTTTAATATGGTTTTCTCTTCTCTATCACTTGTCATACGCATTTTCCTTCGTTTTTCAAAATTATCAACATTCTTTGCATCCGTATACCATTTCACTCATCTCCTTACAAACTCGTTTGACTTTTTTATGTAACGAGTCGCCGTTGACAAGATCAATTTATTAGTGTAGGGGGCACGCACTCGCGGGGCGATACACGCATTAACGCTTTTCTCTTTCGTGACATCTATCGGCGTGTAAATTCGCTAAGTTTCATGTCCCGCGTAAGCGTCTATGTAGTTCGTTTGCTTCGCTTCGACGCAATAGTCGCGTGTTAATATAATTCTGCATTTTATAATAATAAACTACTCGTTCATTATATTCATTGTACGTCACTTCCGACCACGGATCCTCTCCCACACAATTTTGGTTCGTTAGGTTGTATGCAAAGAAACACTGCTTCAAACTGTTTAGTATACGCTGCATTCATTTTGAAATTCGAGTGTTTACAATAACAGACGAAGCCGAACTGACAGAATCTTAATGACGTGTCCGTCGCGTCGTAGTGTTTTAGATGTAGGTATATTAGAAAAGTTTGCTTTTGAATTTTTGAAAAATATCAATTATTTTCCCAGATACCGTTCCAACGCTCTTGTGGGAAAGACTGTATATGGCGACAAAAAGTGCACAATGCGAAGTGATGAGAGAGTGCAGATGCTGTGTACATCCTACCCTTCCTTAATTATTGTGATAGATGCACTCTTTTTTTTACTGAACCTAAATTGCTTTTTTTTTACCGAACTTCTTCCTTTCCATTGCATCTCCTCGCCGTGTAATGAAATCAGTACCCTGGCATCTGCCAGCGAGACGTTGGCTTGTAACGTTAGTACTACGCACCGTTGGATTACCAGAAAAAATTTTATTTGGCCCACGCATACTCTCAAAGTTGACTAACATTTTTTAACATTCGCTTACTGCGCTTCATCTTTAGAAAAAAAGGAACAAACTACATGAAAATAATTTTTGAATTCCTGATTCAAAAACTAGAAACTTCAGGTACAAAATGGTCGTATACAATATTTTGTATAACTATTTTTCGCGGAGATATAGTCATTTGAAAATGACCCATATATTCGGAAAATTTTAGTGGTCCCTTAATTTTGACACCCAGTGTATATGTATATAAAAAATAGCTACTAAAAGTTTCAACAAATTTTTTTATTCTCTAAATAAATATATTAATAAATGGACAACAGTTCATGTATGTTGAATATTTCGTTCACTGAAAGCAAAATTTCCAAAAAATGACCAATTTTTCAGGGCTTCAGAGAGGCAAGACCCCTTAAACTAGTTCTTTTATAAAACATTCAACTGATTCTGTTTTCTGGTAATCGGTATTTAGGACAATCAGAGTTCGGATAAAAAAAATGACACTGTAGCATCAAATACTTCTCCAACTGCGAGAAGCAACATCTCGAGGACTAGATACATATCCACGTATTCTCCCGTTTCCCGTCAGGAAACCCTCGCCCAATGGTGGGTTAATTAACTACGAAATCGTTTTCCCCGGTGCTGTTACTTCTTTAATTCAGCGGTTTCGTTACCGACGCAATTTCCACGGGACTCGTGTTGATTCCGGATTGATTCGATGCTCAAAGCGAGCCAGCGAACACCTTTAGGATACATAAAGGGGAACGGCACGAAATTGCCGCTCGTGTCCTTTGCCGTGACATGGCGAGCCAAGACGTGGAGGTAGAGCACACGTTCGCGCCTCTTGGTAATCAGCGCGTAACAGAAATTTCTCGTCTCGTCATCGAAGCGCCCTTTTCCTCCTCTCCTCTGTAGGGGAGACGAGAAGGAACGCATTATTTTTCCACCCTCCCCATTCGAATTGCCAATGGCGACGCTGCGATACGTCGCGTAGATTTTGTGAACAATGAGTCCGGATAAGGTATTACCCGTCCGATCTCCTGAACAAAAGGGCGCAGCAACTGGCAACGATACATGTTTCAATAGACGTCGAACGCTTTTGATAGATATTGCGTTCCCGCGGCAATGAAAACACCGTTTCCAAGAGTTCGGGACAGAGGGGACGATGATCAGTCGAAATTCGACGTGTACGAGACCCCACGGTCGTTTGGAAATCCGAAAATCCTGGCCGATATTCTCAAATACGAAATTTCTTTTAAGAAACCTTTAATCATTCTACGGATTCTTTCTTTTGGATGATATGGGAAATGTTTTAAGCACAATTTGAATTGTTTCGAAAGAGGAATACCGTGGAAGAAAAAAATCTTTTCTAAAGTCATTTTTCTCGTGTTTCCTCAAGGTCACCGGTGTTTTTTTTTTCAGGGAAAGCATATATTTTGTTCTATTCTGGCTTGTGGCGGATGGAAAAATGCAATTGAGCATGCCTGAAATATGACAACCTTGAACATCAAAAAAGTGATAGAAGAATCGTAATATTTTTTACGGATTGAAGACAGTCATAGTATCGGTTTCGGTTTTTAAAACTATTATGAGTAGGTACTACAATAATGTTATAACTGTTATGGATATAATGGTTCTGGCCTATGTCGGTTTCGGTTTCGGTTTTATACCGGTTCCATAACTGTTATATTTTGGTTTTATATCGATTCCATAACTGTTATTTTCCGGCTTTATATCGGTTCCAAAACGGTCATGGGCTCAATACTGACAATACTCGTATGGACTCTGTAATCACTGAACATCTTTAGTATTACTGTTGGAGATTATATACAAGTTCACAATTTGAGAATTCTGCAATTTAAAAATTTTATAACATTCACAAAGGTTACATTCTAAATATTTGTAATGTTTATTTTTTTTTAAATTTAAAGTAATCTATTTTTTTCGTTTATCCAAAAAGATAGAACCGAAAAATGGCAATTGTAATATCGGGCCTGAAGAACCGCAACCGATATGAGCGAGAACCGTTATATCCATAACAGTTATAACATTATTTATGTTCTCATAACTGTTTCAGTCGGAACTAATATACAGGGTGAACACGAAATACCTGCAATACTTTCGAAGACGATAACTCTATCAAAACTCATCGAATTAAAACAATTTTTATTTTATTTTAAAGAATACAAAACGCTAAATAAAATTGTACAATAAGTATTCAAAATGTCCTCCTTTAGCCTTCACACCAGCTCTGAGACGCTTATTAAAATTATTTGCGTTCTGCCTGTCGCGCAAATGCCGGCCCAAACCATTTCAGAAGTCGGAAAATAGTGACGTTGCACAGAAACTCGCCTTGCTGACTTATTTGAGTTTCTTGGCAACAATTGTCTATCGTTCTGATGGTTATGACATCGCTCAATTGTAAACATTTTTTCATCGATAAAAAGCACAGAACGGTGACGACCACACGCGACCAGCTGAAGCAACTTCCTCGCTTTCTTCCTTCGCTACTTTATCATTTCTTCCGTCAGATAATGACACCGAACCAGCTTATAAGAATGGCATTTTAAGCCGTTTTTGACCATCAATCTAAGTGATTCGCGGTTAATGCCAATGGTTTTAGCCATTTGTCGCATTGATTGGACAGAATTGCGATAAATTTGGCAACGTATTTTGTTGAGATTATCCGAAGTAATAACTGTTGGTTTTCGTTCCCTTCCTTGTCTATCTTCACATCCACCAGTCTCCTTGTATCGTTTGATAGCGTCGTACATGGTTCTAAGTGGCATTTTGAGCAGTTTCGATATAGCTTTTGCTTTATGTCCCTTTTTGTACAAATTTATAGCCGAGATACGAGCTTCTTTCACCATTTTTGAATCGTATAATGTCATAAAAGTTCGTAGAGGGCAGCACTAGAATATACAGAATTTCCCGCGGAATTCAAATATAGCATTCATTGTAAACGAAAAATAATAAAAACAGGACAAACACCTGAGCAAAAAAAATTGCGAGTATTTTATTGTCACCCCGTACATATAAGAGTTTGGAACAGTTATTTTTGGAATCCGTTTCCACCCCTGGTTTTATTCCAATGTATCGTGTGGCAGATGAAAAAATGCATTCGAGCATGTCTGAGTTATGACCTTCAGGTGACCTTGAACACTAAATACGTGATCGAATTCTAAGAGAGTGTCGGGATGGTACGTGAATTTACTGTTCTATGTCATACACTATGCATTTTCTAACACAAGCAATCACGAACTGTGATGCCGTTTCAATTGTGTCTGATGTGATCTCAGTACAAGCTGTGATTATGCTATTCTTCGTATCTTTTGGAGTGGTAGGTAGCAGTCTGTAAACACCGTAAACGCCACTCCAGAAGGTACGAAGAATCGTGTACTTACAGCTTGTGCTGCGAACACATTAGAAACAATTGATGTGTTGTTACAATGCGTGATTGCTCGTATTAGAAAGTGTATTGCCACCGATGGGCATCACTTTGAGGATTTGTAATATAAAACAGTAAATTCACATACATACCGTTCTAATAACACTGTCTTAGAAATCCATCACTTTTTTGGTGTTCAAAGTCAGCTGAAGGTCATAACTCAGGCATGTTCGAATACATCTTTTTCATCTGCCACTCGATACAATAGAAAAAATATGAGGTTTCCTGCGAAAGAATACCGTTGACCTTGAGAAAACGCGGAACAAATTACCTTCAAATGAATTTTTTCTTCCATGATATTCCTCTGTCGGAACTATTTAAACTATGCTTAAAACATTTCTCACGTCAATAAAAAGATGGTATATTCAACTCTAGTAGTTGGAGAATAATGAAAACCTGTATAAACATGGTTATGTCTACTTCCCCTGCCTCCAGCATGGACTCAAACTCTATACATATATTTACGGAATTCGCTTCTCTTCATATCATTGCTCTTAAGCGAGTATTTTCTACACAGCATTGTTATCTCAAAAATTCAACGGTGTTTCTTATTCTGTTCACCATTGACTTTTCCCTAGGAAATTAATTATTTTTAAAATGTCATATTTAACTATTCTGTTACTAAATGCAGATGTTTGCACAGAAATTATTTAGTCTGATGAGATCCGCCTTTCATTCTAGAGAAAAGTTATAGCCTTGAGTGTCCTTAAATAAGCTATAAACAAATGAGCTACTACTACCTGCTACTCGATTTGTTATGAATTTGCAAATCATAAGAGTTCCTTTAATTGTTATATTAATATTTACGTGATACATTACGTTGGTAGTAATATTTATTCTTTAATACAGGATGTCCCAAAATTGGTGTAAGCCTTTGCAATTCCCGGGTTGATTTGAAACCATATTTTCCTTAGCAAAAGAGTTCTCTGAGGCCTTGTTAACGAGATATTAACGAAAAACTTTGACCAATCAGAGCGCGAGTCTGCTGGTTGAGTTAGGTACGCTCTCGCGGTAGCGTTGGCTACGCGCTGCGCTTATACTATGAACAAGCAAGTCGGCAGGCATAGAACGGCACTGCGTAAAATATCAAATGAAAAATTGGCGAATGAAAATGAAAAGTTTGATTTTATTTGTTACCTCTCTTTCATTTGCTACTCTACACAGGTTTCATCGATCCATGCCGACTTGCTCTCCGTAGTACAAGCGCAGCGCTTAGCCTTCTTTACCGTGGGAGCTCAAATGGCAGCCTCGCACTCTGATTGGTCTGGTTTTTCGTTATATCTCGTAAACAAAGCCTCGAAAAACTTTTTCGCTAAGAAAAATGTAGTTTCAAATCAGCCCAGGAAACACCCCTTCCAAGGACTTACAACTATTTTGGGACACCCTGCATATTGTTTTACATGTAACCTTATATTGCTTATAAAGTAATGCAAAGAAATACAAGAAGTATTAAGTTCTTTATCAACAATATTGTCTCACTTACCGTGAACGTGTAATTTATTTCCACCGTTATTGTTAATATTTTTAATGTAAATAGTTTAACATTGTGTTTCAACGAAGTAAAATGCGTTTTGTGTTTTTTGTTCTGAATAACATGAATTTATGGCCATCGAGGTCGCAGACTGCAGCGACAACGGAAGACAACCTGTGAATTTTAACAAACATGTTTACTATCGCACCACAAATAGCTGGAAGGTCTAACAGCTTTTCATTTTCATTTCAAGGACACATTATTATTGACCCGTGAGGGAAAACAGTTTCACATGTATGCAAAAAAACATCGACAACCTCGAAAATTCCGTAAGAAAAGGCCTTGGAATGAAACTGTTCTTTGCAGCATATTCGTCCCTTGATAACATTCGA
Organism: Dufourea novaeangliae; assembly: GCF_001272555.1. Classification (NCBI taxonomy): domain Eukaryota; kingdom Metazoa; phylum Arthropoda; class Insecta; order Hymenoptera; family Halictidae; genus Dufourea; species Dufourea novaeangliae. The sequence goes on along the minus strand of NW_015374186.1, from coordinate 113,645 downwards.
ATTATACATAAAATGTTATTTGTATCATTACATCCCAAGAACATAATTTTTTTTTTATTATCAGAAGGTGTGCGGAACTCTTTGGTCCTCTGCAATATACCCACTTAAAAACATTCTCCATGTCGACTCCCAGACCCAGCCCAGCACCGCTTTCGCATTACTTCGGGTTGGGGCTATTTGGTTTCACCGCTAGGGTGTCGTAAAAAAACTATGCTGAAGATAAGCGCCTCCTCATTACTCTTCTTCTGGTGTCACTTCTTTCGCAGGAAAAAGAAGTATGGAGAGCGTCTCTCGCGTAGGTTGTCGCAGTCGGAACAGCCTGGTTTCGCGACTTTCCCCATCTTATGGAGGTAGGTCTGGAACAGGCTGTGCCCCGTCAAAAGTTGCGTCAAATAATAATTTATCACGCCATGTTGGTGATTGGTCCAAGTGTTAAGCTGGCCAATTAGACGAGACATTGGTCTTGCCAGGCCCTCCGGGTGTTGGTTCTGGCAGTCTCTTTGGCGTACATCAAGCCGAGAGCAGCTGATGGACGAAGCGTCGCTCCTGGACAAGGAGGTCGATCGGGATAACCTCCGTGACCACCATTATTACAGGCTCGGAGATCGTGAGGTAGGAGCACGTTGCCCGAAGGGCGCCTCTTTGTTGCATTGCGGCGAGGTGCTTGCGATACTCTTCGTGTCGCATCGCGTCGGCCAACACTTCGGCGCCGTACAGCATAATAGTTTCGGTGGTGCGCATAAGTAGTCGCCTCTTGCAGGGTTGCGGGTCTCCAATGTTAGCCATAGTCCTGCTCAGCGACGCCGTTACCGCCGCTGACTTGTTTGCCGTCCGTCTGTTCTGTTCCCAGAAAGTGAGTTTAGTGTCGAGCACTACCGCCAGGTATTTCACAGTTGACTTGGTTTAGACCGTCACGCCTACTACCTGCATAGGGCGCAACGAATCGATGCGACTCTTTGTCAGAGTTTCAATCGGTGGTCGTCCATCCAGGAAAGTACGCGACGCATGACCTAAGAGTGATAACGGCCGCGGTGATAACGGCCACAACGTCATCCGCGTACCCACTCAGGAAAGTGCCTCCGGGCATGTTCATATGTAGGATATCGTCATAGAAGATGTTCCATATGTCCGGTCCCAGTATGGACCCCTGGGCAGCCCGTGCTGTCAGCTCCTTCCTTTTCGGTCCATCCTGCGTTTCATAGATGATGAAGCGGTCCTTCGGGTAAGGTAATCACCGAGAGGATCCGGAGGTGATACGCGGGTACCTTGAAGTCCTGCTCCAACGTGTATAGGGCGTACTTCCACCTTACCGAGATGAAAGCGTTCTTAACACCCAGGGTTACCAGAATACAAACAGGGAGGGAGAAGTGATTTCCCCGCTCCGTGCCTCTGGCCTCTTCCACTACCTCCTGGACGGCATCGATCGTCGACTTTCCTGCGCAAATCATTTCGGCGCAATCACCGGCGGATCTCACGATGGCGCTGGAGTTCCTTCTTCGCCGTGTTATGTGTGGCAGACTTTTGGGCTGCGTCGAGATAGCGTTTACAGGCTTTTTGCGCAGCCCGTCTGAGCTTTAGACATTTGCGTCTTAATTCCGCGATCTCGTTCGTGCACCAGTAAGCAAGACGTCGGTCGCTTCGCATTCTTATCCACGGCAGTGCTTGCTCACATTTTTGGCGTACGACGCGGATCGTATCACTCGTGATGGCTTCGGCTCGCTTGCAAGTTGTCAGGTCATGCGGAATTCTGTCGGAGGCTCGCTGACCGTGCTCTAGGGCCAGAGACTGCACCTCGGTGTTCTTTTTTGCGACGTTATACCTGGGGTGGGGGGACACTGCGTTGGAGTGGGCTGGCCCAGGCACCACACACGGAACGTGATGTACTGGTGATCGCTGGTTGTATAATTCTCGATCAGCCGTCAGCCCTGCACTCGCGCCACCAGGCATTCTGTCGCTAGGAAGACGTCTATGATCGTTTCCCTGTACCCAAGCCTCCTAAAGGTCGACGACGATCAGGTGTTCAAAACTATCAGCCCTCGCCTGGACGCAATGTCAATTGCCCGTCTTCCTCTGGAGTCCAGGCGAGTTTCACCCCACTCGAGAATTTTCGCGTTCAAATCTCCAGCCACTACCAGATCCCCCTCCATGGCCCGGACTACGTCTTCCAGGCCGTTAAGTTTGGCCTGGAAGTCGTTGATTCTTTCGTTAGGCGTGAGGTATCAGCTGATGTCAGCCACGTCTCCGCTCGTCACCCGCACGTATCCGCTGCCAATCCCGTGACTCCCTGCAGTCCCGACTTTCGTGGCCGCAACCGAGGCATCTGAAACAACGCTTAACCTCTTTGCACCGTATCAGTCTGCAGTTGACCTACCCTACCCGTAGCTTTGCGACGGCCTCCTCCTCGACCGCCATGATGGACATGCGTTGCTCGGCCTTGTTAGACCTGGTCAGCCGCACGCCGATCAGGCCTTCGTGGCACTGCAGGCGACTGTGGTGGCTTCTTCGACATCCTCAGCTGTGATGCAGCTATCAATGTCCCTGATCTCTAGGCTTGGCCTGGGGACCAGTTCCCTGACGCTGCCGTCGCCGCCAATCACCTACCTCAAGGACTCAGGGAACTTCTTCCTGCAATCGGTTGAGGTTTTGCTCCACTCGAGAAGAATTTCATCGGTTCTGCAACGGCCAACCGACCGCACATCGGCCACTCTTGGGGATGGATTCCGCGGCGGATAGCTTCCAGCACCTCTGCGGAGGTCTTGCCCTGCGCTGGCTTGAGGGCGATCACCTCCGTCCGGATCCGTTTCCTCCTGCCGCGCTTGGCCCTCTTCTTCGGAATTACCGCGCCAGCGGCAGCATTTGCTGTAGCGGCTTTGTTCGCTTTTTCCACACTCTTCCCCGACTTCTACTGGGCCCTCTGCTTCGTTCTTTTTGACGTTACCTCTGACCGTGTCTTGATTGTCGGTTCCACGTCTTCGACACGAGAGATTTAGAACCGGGAGTTTAGTCACATAAAGAAATTTAAAAAATTGTTTAAATAATATATTAAAAATTTGAATTTTTTTACCTAATTTCTTTAAGTGACTAAATTCCCCATTCAAAAACACACTATTTTAAAACCAAAAGGTTTTTCCTACTCCTGGTTTCCAAGATATACCGACAAGTATATTTGCCTCCCTTAACATGGACGATGCAATGGCTGATAAAAAAAATATGTATCAAATATTTATTGGAGGACTATCTCCTACATAAATTTCATTAAAATCAGCGTGTGTGGGTTCGGTATCTTCTCTTACCAATTATGTACAAGTTGCTTTGTTTAATATATCATCTGAGATGTTTCATTCGCATCCCGACGTATGTAATATGTTAACTGGATGTTGTTGCACCTGAGATACAGATTAGAGAGTATTGTTTAGAAGTTGCGGGATTGTTGTTAGTTTGCAGTGTAAACGCACCAATGAATGAACACTTAAGAAATTTTATAACTGCTAAATTCGAATTTTAAATTACGAAAATATTAATAAATGTTTAGTACATGAAATTTAAATTTTTTAAAATCTATACTTTTTTACAACGTACAAATTTCTATTTGAAAACTTGTAAAAATGTAATTTCTTAAATTAGATAGAAATACAGATTTCACCAGTGAATGAATAATATTGGGTAAATGAATGCTTAACCAGTGGCACGAAAATTGTTTGAATATGAAACAGGAACTAATAAAAGATCAATATTTGCTTATTTTAATAACTTAATTTACTCGTTTGTATACATGTTCATTTACTGGTGCATCCGTCCTATTGATCGCGTATCCGAAACTCATTGAACTAATTGTTCTTCTCTAGGCGTACTTTTAGTGTTTTAAAGAGATTTACTAAGGAAAGGGGTGCATGATGGGGAAACAAAAGAAAAATGCAAATTGTACCTCTCAATTAAGACTTCATGAATCACAACACAATTGTAAGTTAACAGTCTAGTATCATGCTTGGGACAATATAAAGTCAGACTTTTAAGTTATTAAACTTTAAAAAAAAACCTAGAGAAACATCGTCTTGCTCCTACAACGTAAACAGGGTAAGATGGTTTGCTTGTGTATTCTCACAATCGATAAAAATATGTATTTCTTTTGAATTATATATTATTCTTATTATTTCTACTATTATTCATTAAATTTATTATTATTTTTGACCTGGCGTCCAGGGGACTAGAGGAGACGCAGAAAGTCGGTCTTCGCGTCCACGTCACATTAAGAACACGTTTATTGCAAATCCTTCGCGGTTATAAATACATATACAATTGTTAGTTATAGTTAATTACGTGCTCGGTATTCCAAATTCTAGCGTGAGAGTCGACAATTAGGTACCCTATTACTCCCCGTATCAAAGACCCCTGCTTACCTCAAAACATAGTTATCCAGAAATTGATATATTTGCACTGCAAATAAAAAGATATTCTAACTCTGAATATTTCGCGTTAAAATAGATGAAATTGAAGATTATAATGTAAAAGAAACAATAGACTTACCATTCTTAAATATATGTGTTATAAATTTTTTGTCACACAAAATGAGAGCGAGGTAGTACGCGAACAGTTTTGCCAATTTTCACAGCTATAAATAAAAGACGCGTGCTCCCCCACTCATTGTTGCCGGCGATGCAACTGTTATAACATAATAGCTTCATATTGGTGTATTCGTCACGTGTCTAGCATCTTTGTTAACGTTTAGGTACGATACCCCATCTTACCTCGCTACCCTGTCATGCTCCCCCCCCCCCTTTCCTTATGGACTGCAAGCATTTGAATCGTACCGTTTTATACCTCTCACTTCACTTTTTTACATGGTTTTTCATTAATTTAAATACTATTAGTACTGGTTATTACATTTTTAAGGAAAACAAATTTCAAACTTCGTTTACCTTACGTATCTGTTCATTAAAGCCACTTTCCTCTTTAGCGGCACAAAAAAAAAGGTAATATTGAGGAATTATTTTTGAAGAATACAAAGAAGATATGATAAAAACACTTGCTGACTTTTATTTATTATACATTCAAGTAAATCAACAAACTTTTTGTTTCAATATTCGTGTAGCGTTGCAAATTGTAGGAGGCGTTAATCGTGTTGATCCAAAATTACACTGTCCAAACGGTGCTCATGATATCTCGATGTAGAGTATTCCGAAATCAAAATTTCGAAAATATTATTGAATGTTACTCCAATGTCTATCGCACGACCTATCGTGAAGTCGAAAAAATAGAATAGTCGCATTTGGTATGAATTTTAACAAAGTTATGCAGAAAAGGAGGAAATTTTGCGTATGTTAAACATTTTCAATAGTAGGTCATGCGATAGCTGATTGAATTACAAAAAGAGTGCCACATGAATTTTTAAGATCGTTTAATACATTCTTACGTTATGGTGGGCACCGTTTGTATGCAGTGCAATTTCGGAACAACACGATTGGCGTCACTCACAATGCAGGAATATTAAAACAAACAATTTTTTTTATTTACCAGAATGTATAATATATGAAGGATAGGAAGCTTCTTTACCATATTTCACAAGGTTGGAAACATACTGACTGACCCAAACCTCCCACGACCCAAACCTACCCACTCTCTCCTACAATCATTTAACCTAATTCATTCATAAAACATTAATTACTCATTCTGCATTCCGATACGCAATATTTCGAATGATGGGCGTTTTAAATAATCAACGTTCTACTGTATTTCATTCCTGTTCACGGTTCCTTCGTTGTTCTCAAACAGAACGGTCCCCCAAATATCTGTATCACAGACCCAAACGCGAGGAGTTTAAACAGTAAATGCTCCATCATTTGTATACGATGATGTAACAGGTATGCACACTAATCTAATCAATATCGTCTCCATGGAAATTGCGTTCGCTTGAATAACGGACGTTTGTTCGTCTGCGGTCACCCGACGCTCGAAACTAAACTGCAAGAATATTGAAAGGTGTTTGTAAACAATGCCATTAAAATTTCAGCGGTGCGAAACCGCGCGACGTGGAACAGCAGCTGCGGCCCTCACCTTATTATTTTACCATCCTTAACATGATGTTTCGCGACCCTTTCGAGATTTTTAAAAGATTCAACGCTGTGAACAGTATTCCCTTAATCCTACCGGGAATGAAATATGAAAACTATGCGAGAGGAAAGTAAATTACCGCAATATATTCTCGAGTAAATTGTAAAATATGTGGTATCCTTTTTGAAAAAATGCATAACATGAATAACCAGTTATCGAAGTTAAGAGACTATGTACAGGGTGTTCGAGAACTAGTGGAGAAAAATTTAAAGGGTGATGCTTTGAGGCAAAATAAGACGAAAATCAAGAATAACGAAATTCCGAAAAATGCTTCGTTTGTTAGTAATAAGCGTTTAAAAATTGACCCAAATGATGACAATCTGCGCGCACGGAATGTCAGCGGATCATGGCTAGTCAGGGGCGTCCAGTCACTTTAAAGACTCAACGACATGCAGGAAAAGTCGGTAGAACAGTTGTCTACTTACCCCGTAGAAGATGTCGATAACTTGTGCCCGCGGTATTTGAGTCGAATCCACTTGTATCGCATTAACTCTGATTACTCGATAAAATTCGCAAGAAATGTAAAGAGTTAATGCCCCATCTAGTTGTCACGTATAATAATTGTCCTGTCCACGAGTATCCATGAAATTAATCCGCAAATGCACGTACACCACAGAAGTCCGCGAAGTGTCCACATACACTGAGCGATTGTCCCGATCGCGAAAAATGTTCACACACTGCGCGATTAATTATACTCGCGAGCGGTTCCTCCGTTGGGTTTAACACTCCACACGTTACACAAAACTAACACTCAAAATAATTAATTTATAACTATTTAACACTAACTTTTAACCTACACTAATTAATTTATAACAACTATTTATACTAATTTTTAACACGCTATAATTAAATAAAACCTACAATAATTAATAAAACATGCAATAATTAATAAATTCTACAATATTTAATAAAACTTGCAATAATTAATAAAATCTACAATATTTAATAAAACCTACAATAGTTTATAAAACCTACAATAATTAATTTGCACTATTTATAACGACGACGTACGCGACACTACTAAATAATCACTACGTAATCGCTAAATAAACTAAAACTTAGTTTTCCGAACATGAACTCTATTTGCTCGTAGAATGCAAAGGACACCGTTCGGAAAGGACAACTGATATTGTTGAACAGATCCTCCCTCGTTAGGATCGATGTGGCGTATAGTCGATCCCCACTCTTTCATGGTCAATACTTTTTGGCAAGTAAGAGCTGCATGGGAAAGTGTCTTGGAGGTCGCGTTCCTTTTCGTATATTCTTAGAGCAATATCTGTATTTTTTTCTCATACACCACTCGGGGCCACTTGGCTGCGATGCTGAAGGTGTGCGAATCTGGACATTATCAAACTGTCTCTTGTCTTCGACAGGGCGACCACCCGCGGATTGCCTGTAACGTGTTACTGCCATTGACGGAGACCTTGCCTATTGTGTTTTCAGCTGTCCCTCTTGACATTAACTTGTAAAGAGAATTTTCAACGTCGAATGCCAACTCTATGTTAGAAACAGTTCACATTACACCGAATGTATGTGTTCAACAGTTTTCTTTATTTTATGTAGTTTCTTCATGCATCGTAATGCAGGTGCGGCAAATTTCATCTTAGTTTCATTCTAATATCATTATACGTTTTGTATGATCCATGTTAATTGCATATTATTTTTTTCCTGATACAAGAACCTCAAACATTTGGAGTAAGATCGAACTGGTATTGAAATATGCAATGCGCATAAAACATACAGTAAGTCAATATTCAATATTTCATGAATAAAGATATTATCCTATCGAGCGAAGCTTCGAACAATAAGCAATTAACGCATACACTCGTTTAAAAACATCGTTCGGCACCCCGCGATGGAGGACAAGCTCGTATACACCAGTCACCCCCTAAATAAAAGTCATTCACGTATATGAATGACACCAGCCGCTTACGGTCGACCGATGAAGGCGGTTTGCTGCCTGAAACGGAGCGCGCCGCTGTTTATTCCTGAAATATTGAATATTGACTTACTGTATGTTTTATGTGCATTGCATATTTCAATACCAGTTCGATCTTACTCCAAGTGTTTGAGGTTCTTGTATCCGCAAAAAAATAATATGCAATTAACATGGATCATAGAAAACGTATAATGATATTAGAATGAAACTAAGATGAAATTTGCCGCACCTGCATTACGATGCATGAAGAAACTACATAAAATAAAATAGATAAAATTTTTAAACACATACATTCTGCGTAATATGAACCGTTTCTAACATGGAGTTGGCATTCGACGGTGAAAGTTCTTTTTACAAGTTAATGTCAAGAGGGACAACTGATTACACAATAAGCAATGCAGAAGACAAGAGACAGTTTTATAATGTCCAGACTCGCACACCCTCGGCATCGTGGCCAAGTGGCCCCGAAGTAGTGTATGAGAAAAAAATACACATATTGCTCTAAGAATATACGAAAAGAAACGCGACCTCCAAGACACTTTCCCATGCAGCTCTTCCTTCCCAAAAAGTGTTGCCCATGAAAGAGTGGGGATCGACCTATTCGACACATCGATCCTAACGATGGAGAATCAGTTCAACAATATCAGTTGTCCTTTCCGAACGTTGTCCTTTGCATTCTACGAGCAAATAGAATTCATATTCGGAAAACTAAGTTTTAGTTTATTTAGCGATTACGTAGTGATTATTTAGTAGTGTCGCGTAAGTCGTCGTTATAAATAGTGCAAATTAATTATTGTAGATTTTATTAATTATTGTATGTTTTATCAAATATTGTAGATTTTATTAATTATTGCATGTTTTATTAATTATTGTAGGTTTTATTTAATTATAGCGTGTTATAAATTAATTAGTATAGGTTGAAAGTTAGTGTTAAATAGTTATAAATTAATTATTTTGAATGTTAGTTTTGTGTAGCGTGTGGAGTGTTGAACCCAACGGAGGAACCGCTCGCGAGTCTAATTAATCGCGTAGTGTGTAAACATTTCTCGCGGTGAGGATAATCGCGCAGTGTATGTGGACACTTTTCGCGGACTTCTGTGATGTGCTGATTAATTTCATGGATATTCGTGAACAGGACAATTATTATACGTGACAACTAGTTGGGGCATTAACTCTCTCTACTGGATAATATTCGTAAAAAAATATTTATATTTCTTGCGAATTTTATCGAGTAATCAGAGTTAATGCGATACAAGTGGATTCAACTCAAATACCGCGGGTACAAGTTATCGACATCTTCTACGGGGTAAGTAGACAACTGTTCTACCGACTTTTCCTGCACGTCGTTGAGTCTTTAAAGTGACTGTACGCCCCTTACGATCCGTGATTCGCTGACATTCCGTGTGCGCGGATTGCCATCATTTGAGTCAATATTTAAACGCTTATAACGAACAAACGAAGTATTTTTCAGAATTTCGTTATTCTTGATTTTCATCTTATTTTGCCTGAAAGAATCACCCTTCGAATTTATCCCCACTAGTTGTCGAACACCCTGTATATTGATCGTTCGAGCGATGTTTCCTTCTTGTCTCGTCTTCGCACTGCCTTGTCGCGTCTCGTCGCTTTTTGCTGTACACTTTCTGGAACGTGTGCCGAAACACGTTCTACACGTGAATTCGAGGTAAGAGTACCACTAATTGTTCGTCTCGTTTCTATCCTCAATTTCAGATCGGAGCACGTCACGTTTTTTCTCCGTTCACCACGATATCTCTTATTCTATTCTCACACGCTCAAACAGACGTTATAATAATTTCTCATTCTCAATGGAAATAACTTCGAAGTATTTATTAAAATTCTATTGCGAAAACTTGATAAATGTCAAAGATATTTGAATGTCAATGACACTGAACATACTGGAATATTTACATTTTTCGGAAAAGAACGTCATTTAAGTGAGTTATAAGAACTTAATTTCCAATGTTCCATGTTCAAAGTCTCTTATATTGAATTATTACCAGTGTACTTCATTTTACTCGTTTTACTTAAAGAAAAATACTAAGTTATTTCTACCCTATAACCCTTCATTCGTGCACCACGGATCGTGTGTATAAGGTGTTCATAAACGCCTACGACAGTTTTATGGGACGGTCTATACACTATGACAATATAAACGAAGTTTATATGGCCTTGTTTGCGAGGTGTATAAAGAATCCTGACAAAGAACGACTTTCATTTCTAGATAAAAATAATGTTGAAAATATTGTGTATTATAATACCAATAGTTATCAGTACGTCTTCCAAGTTTGCTACCATGTACAGTGGGTGATCAAATTATTAGGACCACATTATGAAACATATGTTTTCTTTTTTATTTGTATAGAAATAAAATTACAGCATCACGATTTTTACACTGGATAGTTTTTACGTAACAATAATTGGTAGTCCTTTAATGCAATTTTAATGAACCATTAAAAATGCACAAAAAAGTAAACGTTACTTATTTAATTATACAAAGTGTACTTTTTTTACACGTACGACAGAATCTGATGAAACTGGACTTTGCGCTTGTCTATACGTTTCGTCGATATTGTTCATCAAATCCAAAAAAAAGCGACGAGTAACTTGTGCAACAAATACATTCCATCCACACCTGGAAAATAGTACCTGTTCACCACATCAAATAACTTTTCCTTCGTTCAGCAAAAGGATAATAAAGACACTCTACTCAAAACGCAACGAATTTCCCGAATGATCCAATATATTCGTCTCATTAAGGTGTTCGACCTGTACTATCATTGCTCCTGTCTCAAGTACATTAAATGAACTTTGTTGATATTCATAGTCGTTTATTGCTCATTTTATTATCAAGTTAAAGTAGAACCTTAGTAAATAATTCTACAATTCGGCATAATGATATCTGGTTTCGTGATTGTATTTTCTGATTACTTCTTCAATCGTCTGAAAAGCTTCTTCTTCGCTTTCCTTTGTTATTTGAACTTTCAATGTTCTTTTTACGGAGTTTTCATGATGTTAGTTTCGTGTAATTTAATTGCGAAACAAAGTCAAGCCGAACCAATAAAACCGGTTCAAAGTATAACAATAGCGCCGTTCCCTATAATTCGTTCCGTCACTTCATTCAGAGCGGCGCACAGTGTAATATTTCAGCAATCTCGCGGGACAAAATTACATCACCAAAGAAATTATGGGTTTTACTACTAATAAAAAGCATAATTGTATGTATATTTTACATTTAGTTGATAGTATTCAAACACTAAAGCAATATATACGTGAATATTTCACTAAAAAATTCACAAGGGAACAAACCGAAGTGACAATCACCGATTTTTATAAAATTTTGTTACAATTTGGTTCACATAAAAATAATTGACACGTATTTTTTGTCTGCAATTATCGGTGTTGAAAGGATGAAAACAGACCACAAAGTTAGGGATACAAAGCCTGTTTAGTCGGATATCTTGTAAACTATTAAAGCTTCAAAAATGGTTTAAATAGCAATATTGCATATTTTTTATACGGAATCCAGCCATATTATTAAATTACAGAAAAATCTATCTGCTTAAATAATACATTAACAAATAGCACCCTTTTGTTAATTTCTCGGATCAGGTGTAGTCCATTTCCTTGTACATTTCTATGTGGAAACTATAATAATCCCTACTAGCACAAAATATTGAATACATATTCATACAATATTAAAAAGAGATTCACCCTCTTTATAATATTTAAATATACATACAATATGTATTTAATATTACGAAAAAAATATTTTTTTCCGAATATAAAATAAATATATATTTGTAACGTGACTAGTATACGCTGCCTTTGCGCACGGCACTCAGGGGCTCGCGGCTGGGAAAAACCCTTGTTCAGGCGCGCTGATTGGACGGGCCTAGCTTCGCCAATCAGTATAAGTATGGGTCATTTTCACCCTCAAGTCAGTCTGGTGAGACCTCTCTGCTAGGTGACACCTCAAGGAGAAGACGTACCCACGCGGTGACACGGCACTCTGAGAGATATACCTATACAAGCAGAAGGCTCAGTACCAAAACCCCTATTCCACCCTAGAGGAAGACGCTTCCTACGCGGTACGGCACCTCTAGGTTTTCTTTATTTCCCTCCTTCGTTTCTCCTCTCCGTCCCCGTGAAGGAAGACGTGCACACGGCACTTTCGCGGTTCCTTTCCCTCTCTATATCTCTCTCACTCACCCCAGTCCGCACGCACCCTCAATCCCACTCCTTCACTCCGAGGTACTGGGACCAAAGCAGAGTTCATCGCGACAATCAAGTTCGTAACACTCTTAACATCCGCGCGTTCGGGGAGGTCAGTTTATTTTGTTGTATTTATTCTTCGGACGACCCCTCCCCCCTCCGGGGTGATAAATGTAAATTTGTGTAAATAAAAACCTACGTACAAATTACGTCTACATATTTAATATTTGCTTTATATTGGGTATATAATATAATATGTTTTGTTACGAGCCAAGGTCGTAGCAACGCGAGAGGCCGGCGAGTTTAGGTTTTCCAAGGAATATGGTATCAGTTTATTAATAAGGTGCGCGGACGAATCTGACGCGAGAGCCGCTAGGATATTTGAAAACGAAGACGAACCTGATGCGAAATCAGGGAGCCGCTGGAAGTGAAATTCGTGAACGAACCCGATGCGAAATCGGGGAGTCACTAGGATGTGATTTGGCAGACGAACTCAGCGCGTAACTGAGGAGCTGCGAGGAGGGTGAAAAATCTGTACAGACGAACCTGATGCGAAATCAGAGAGCCGCAGGATTGATCAAGTTTCGTGGACGAATCCGATGCGAAATCGGAGTGCCACTGGTTTGGAAATACTCTTGGATAAATGTAATGCACGGACGAACCTGATCGGAAATCAGGGAGCCGTTAGGAAATGTTAGTTGATGCCTCGTAACTTTTGAATTAATAATTAATACAACTCTAGCGGTAAAGTTGTATTGTTGTGGGAACGGTCGACCTGATATTATTCTTAACTAGAGGAAAGTAGTATATCGATAATACTACAGATTTCTGGATCGTGTTATGGATTCAAAATTAACTACTCAGATTTATAAAATAACAGTATAATTAATCAGTTTTTTGTTACAAATGTGTTGTGTAGTGTTGTCGCGTAGTAGTAAGTAATAATGAAATAACTATTACCGAAATAAATAGGTGCTCGGTGTTAACCCTCCGAGCACGGAAACATGATCACCGGTCCCTATGTCATTTCTGACCTACACCGATATTCTACTACTACACAGCGACGGCGATGCTCGAGCTCGAGGCCCCCAACGACACTATACTAACATAGTGCCAGTATGGCTCTAACTCGAGACCCTCACCGATATCACTACGCAGTGGCCATATTACCGATATTACTACGCAGTACCATGTATACAATGTAACGATTAGCTGGTTCCACATTACATTTGGATTTTCGTAGTTCTTATTACACTAACTAGAATAAAAATCTCGTGAATTATAAAACAAATTACATACATTTATTACTCAATACTTCTGCGGCGCCTTGGCCCGGTCGTTCGCATGTAAACAAACATCGGTCGTTATGCGATTTACACGACAGCTCTATCACTGCGTGCGTATCGCTCTCGAGACCGCGTGTCTCCACTCCGGACTCGGTCACTGTGTCCATGTCGCTCTCGCGAACGCGTGACCCAGGGACCGTGCTCGGAGGGTTAGCGCATTGGCGATGCGGGGGTTGCGAGTGGATTTTACGGAATAATGCTAAAGTAATCATTCGAGCTGGATACAAATAAAGTGTTCACGGTTTATTACAAGGTTAATTGAATTCGAAAGGGAACTTTAGCCCGATTTCACTAACGTAATGACCAACTCACAAGAACGTGACGCGACGTGACTCTAAAGGCGACGGTACAGTTCTGATCCCCCGAGGGTTGAAATCAACGGGTTTATATAGGCCTAGAAATTGGTGGGGATGAAATTTCCATATAAGTAAATTTTTGACGGTTAAAGTTGCGTCACGCTTCCTAGTTTTTTGGTTACCACACCGTGGGAACAAGTTTTACTCCCTCGCTTACTCAAGAGATAACGAAAACGTAAGGGCGTTTTCCTTTGCCGGGTGCGAGCTCAGACTATTGGAGCGAGAGGTATGCTAGAAAATTCTTCATATGTAACAGTTTCATCAATATAATATGTTTCATCAATTTAAAATTATATGATGTCATAACTACTAAGTACTTATCGTTTTTACGTTTCACCATAATACATATGTAATACATCATTTATTTTATTTTTCATCCGATGAAACTTTTGCGTTTTATTGTATTTCACAGAGCCCCATACGCTATAAATGCATAAAATCCGCTGTCTAATCATTATTACAAAAAATTACTTTTTATGGCGAAATGGATATTCTATTATTGAGTTATAATGTGTTCTTAGAAATCTGGATCATCGAAATTGAATTTTATCCCGCTATACCGTTATGCTGTGCGGCGTTCATTTCAGTTAATTTCAATTTTGAATTTCTGCAGTCATCTCCAGGTTCTCACTGCAAATACATATCAAATTTAGAATAACACACGTGGGTTTGTGAATTTGAAAATTATTGATGGACAAATTCGTTGGCATATGAACTTTTGAATTCCGCTGATATTATGTGACATTGACATAATCTGAATCATTGACTACTTCTACATACTTGAAGTAAACATTGATGATATTATGGAACTGTGTGCGTTACATGGACACCGTTATCTTTTCGCAATCAGTTTCCAACAATTTCTATAGGGACCAGATTGTTGAAAATTGTGAATACATTCTGAATGCTTATGCAATTTATATCTGTTTCGAAACGGGCGGATTGCCGCAAATTTCGATTGAAAATCGCTGGGATCGCTCAGCGCTGAGCGTGGAGGTGGAAGGAGGACTCTTGTTTGAGTCCAGAAAAACACACGCGAAATTATGAGAATTGACCGAACACTTGGAACGTTTATTGGACAATAACGTTACAATAATTAAGACGGAACGAGAATGCGATGCGCGTTCGATATAATTTGTTGGCTGATTGCAACAGAGATAAATTTGTTGTAATGGCGCGAGGCACTTGCGGTTTTTCGCGTGAGAACCGTACCGGTATTCTTCCAGTTCTGCTGGGCTATCGGCGCAGGACAATACGCGAGCACCGAGAGTCCTTTTTTGCACACCTCGGTGATTTGCGGTTAGACATCGCGCGATACAGGTGCGTGTTATGATTGGTTTCGCCGAATTCGCGTGATATTTCGTGGAACGAGCAGCGCGACGGAATCTCGCGAGACCTCGTCCACACTCGGGAAACCTCGGCCGCGCGACGGTGCGCGAGCGCGTTGATTGAATTCCAAACAATATCATCTATAAATTTACAAAATAAAAACGAAATAAAATGAAATATTCGATGAGATTTAAACAAGCCTTCATGCAATTTTTAACATAATAAAATCTTTGGTAAGAACATTTTGACCGATCCAAAAATTTCTTGTCCAGTATTTTTGCGTCGAAGTCTATCGAAATTGCTTTACGTTTAACGACTGTAAATTAATCTTTGTAATGTATACAATTAGTGTGATACTGTGATATACACGAATAAACTATAAAGGTACTTCCAAGTTTTTTATACACAAACAGTCTCTTTGAAATTCACGAACTTCATTCTGAATATATATATTTAGTAAAGTTATTTCACGCAAAATGATTTCAACCTAAAAAAATAATTGAAAATGTTATCGAAAGATTGTTTAACTAAATAACGGTTAAATTAAATAAAATTATATGTAACGATTTATAGGTCACTATATTTAAAACGTGGTGAATATGGTTTGATATTATTTGGTGAAACTGAAATTGAAACTTGAATCTCCATTCTTCTTTTCTTGTTAAAATAGCTCACATTTGAACTTCAAACAACTTAATACGTCAATTAATCAATTTTTGTGTGAAATAGTTAGATCAAGACAAGGCAGCAAACTCTGGATCACAGATAATTGCTTCCGATTGAAATCGTTTCATGAGTGATTAAACGCGAACAACGATGCATTTTGACGATCATTCGAATGGTGTACCCAATAATTAATGATCCCCTTTTCTTTCCATCTTTTATTATCGATCCATCAATTATCATAATTGAGACATCCTGGCGGACTATTTGAATTTTAATCAGACAAACTTCCTAACGGCTTCCTCTCACGTGACGTGGAGAACAAACTGAATCTTGAAGACGTAGTACACGGAAGAAAGTTCGTTAGGAAGTTGAAAAGAAACTAAAGCAGCGAAGTACTCTAAGAAAACTTGAAAAATTAATAAACAATGAACGCACCGGTATAGTGTTTCCTAACACCAGAAAGAAAAGTTTAAAATTCAAAGTGATCATTTAAAATCTTGAAAATGGTATTCACGTTGAAATTAAATTATGTTAAAAATAACTTTTTGTTTCCGAATATAACGGTCGTAAATTTCATTATTTGAAGGAAATTAATTTTAAGCTTTTTAGGATATTGTGGATCGAAGAATATGTCGATCAAAATGATCAAAATAAATCAAACGGTTACAAAAAAATTATAAAGTTACAGAAAACAAAACAAAATCGCACGATCAAATCACGCACAAAATCGCAGATGCAAGAAAAAATATTAAAATATCACAAAAGTATGATACAAACTATTTACTGTCAACTTACATTGACAAATTTCAAATACTTTTAAGCGCACGATAAAAAAATAATTCGCAGATAAAGAATACACTATTCTTATACGAAGCTTAGCTGACGAATAATTCGATGTTAAAAACTCCAACAAGAGCACAAGCTTCCTTGTTAAATAATGACAGTCATATAATTTCTTTAGTGGCCTAGAATAATTCCACATAGACTGATAGTTTACACCTTTAGAGGTAGTAAAACTAATGGGGCATATGTAATATCAGGTGTACCAATGAGTAGTTCACGATTTTTTGTGAAACTCTGTATTAAATAATTCAAATATCTATCCTATTCTAACAATACTCGTTATTTGTTCCCATTATTCTCCGATATTTTCACTAAACAGATGATTGGGAAGAAACTCTGAACCTAAAATATATTAGCACCATATTGGAACTATAGTATCTTACTTATTGGTACAACTAATAAATACATATACTGTCTTCTGCGATGCAAGTAGAAAGAATAACTGTTGGGTAGACGTAATAGCCAGTCGTACTCAATGAATTCGTTCTCAACGAATGGTTAAATGTTATTTTCTTGAAAACTTGAAATGAAACAATTTCATTCATTAAGTATGATGATGTTTAGCATTTTATAAACTGATCCTAAAATGTGTACAATGAAAACTTTGGTACGGGTCACAACTGATCCTGTATTGAATCTTTGAACTATTGTTAGATGGTTAGCAGTTCGTGGGTTAAACTGTACAGAATGGGTCAGTTGAAGTCATCACCTTGGTTTAGTCAATATTATTATCTGTGCGTCGTTTTAAGGGGGGTGCAGGTCTTCGACTGCAAGATAGGTGAAATTAAATTTTTATTATTAGTCAATTTAGTTCTTTGTAGCACGATTATGGTATATTTTTTGAAGATACAATCATCCACAAATTTTTATCATCAAGCAGTGATGGTTATATGACAAAATGTACTACATTGTACGGAATAATTATATCGGACAAGTGAAATAATTAAATAAGTGAATAATAAAATATTTGTTTAAACAAAATATCCTATTATTTAAATTTGTATTACAAACACACAACTAACAGTATCACGTCAATTAATTATTTCAATTGTTAACTAAGAACTGAATGTTTTAGAACAATGACTAAAATAATTATACCAGTGTTACGAGCCAGGGCTAAGCGGCTGCAAGAGCCGAGGAAATGGCGAGTTTGGTTTCTTAGAGTTTGTTATGTGGACGAACCTGTGCCTATTTCACCACAGGGAGCCACTGGGATAGGTTGTCGTGGACGAACCCGAGCCTATTTCATCTCAGGGAGCCACTAGGATTGTTAGTATGAGCCTCGTAACTTTTAAGAATTCGGTACACTTCGAGCGGTAAAAGTGTGCCTTTGTAGGTTCGCTTCTAACTGGGAATGTAGATGTTATTCTAGAGTTGAAATGAACAACACTGAATTATAAATACATGAACGTATAAAAATATATTCAATAAAGTAAAGGTTTTACAAATGGTACTGTAAAGTGTAATCGCGGAAGCTAATTCCAACGTTCTCGGTTTTCACGCACTGAGAAATGCGGGGATTTGTTATGCAGAGTTTAGCGTACTATTAGAAATACTTGACAAGGTCTTTAATACCCGATCTCACTAGCTAGACTTCTGATATGAGTATGATCCGCGGATGAGCTGCACGCGTCCCTTTTTATATCCCGAAAATCGAGTCTAAAAATAGTGGGGGACACGTCTGTTCTGAACGGAATCTGTTTTCCAAGAAAATCTGGCCACGCTATAACACCCCGTGGGCAATTACGTAATCTGGTCGGATGCATTCCAACTCCCGATAGGGTTAAGAGGTCACGAGAGTGTCTTCGTACGTAACACCAGACAAAGTAAAAAATTAGTTAATATACATCATATATAACCGCATATTATACGCAACAAAAATCTATAGTACAGTTACATTTTACCTATAAGCATAAATGTTATGACGCAATTAAAGATAAAACAAAGAAATGCATTCGTTGTGGAAAATTTAGGAATATTTTATCCGATATAATTACTTCGCACACTATACAATTTGTTATATAGTGAGAGGACAAATTATTCGTACACGGGCGACTTGAATTAGCAATTGATACTACTGTTTTCAGTATACTACTACAAGTTAGAAATTCTTTTCTTCGGGTTATTTTACAACAATTTAGTTTTCTGTCGATGGCATAATCAGATGGACATACTTATCAACTTACAATTAGTCTTGCAGTGAAAACATTATTATTAACTTGTAAAGGGCTGGAAGTCTATTTTTAAGCCCCAGAGGGGTCGCTTATTTTTCGTAGTATAACACTGATAAATAAATCAAAGTTCTAACTTGAAAATCTAAACAGTCACGGAAAACCCTGCCCGTCTCCTAAAGCTTAACCAACAGTAATTGTGACCGGTGTATGAATACTTTTCTCTGCCACTGTATGTTCTTATTTGAAAATTAAAAGGTCACGTCCGAATCTTCAAAACTTCTTCAGTTAGATAAATTTTGTTTGACCCATCTTATTCCATCTCCAACTATAGCCATGCAAGTTTAGTGTAATCACTTTTCCTTACAAGTAATTATATCAACGAAACTCAAGGTGGTAATTTCAAGTGATCCATCCTGCAAATTAAACATTTTCCATATTCGAAACAAAAAGAATATAATTAAGGGTACATTCTGGTGTAAACGCTGTGAGAAAATAGCTTGTTTAGCAGTTTTGTGAACTATCAGTCTCAGGTTTATTAATATACATTTTAATACATGAAAATAGTTTTTTTTTATGTTATTTTGTTTAACATATACTGCAAAAACTAGTAATGATTATGACGTTCAAACAAGCGGATACCCGAACGATTTACTTAAAATTTCAAGATCCACTCATCTGAAATAAAATAGCCGAAGTTTTTCTTAAAACTTGTAGGGATGAATATTGAAAATTCGCTGATTGATACCTGTTCTTGTAAAAGGGTTCCAAAAATAGGTATTCTTTTCATTAAAAAATGTTAACTAAAAAATGTATTCGTTGAGCTGAAACATTTGAATTTGCTTGATACGATAACCATCCCCATAAACTGTAAGAAAAACTTTCAAGAAAGGATTTCAAGACGAATTCGGTAATTATCATAACATAACATGTGTTACTTTTTCTTTCATCTGGGTCGAGAAAAGATTAAAGAAATATTCGAATTGTAATATTACAAAGAGTATCATATGCTACGCCATTGTACGCGTTCCGATGTTAAACCCTTGCCTACTGTTTGTAAACATTTTGTTCTGTACATTGGAACACATCTAATCATTCTACTGATCATGATTCGTGGTTCACCCTGTATATTAAACAAAATAACATAGAAACATTTTTTAATATCTTAAAATGTATACTAATAAACCCCAGACTGATTGGTTACTTTACATGTTACAATTTTCTTTTACACAATTCCTAAAACAACCATTTTTTACAGCATTTACACCAGAATGTACACGTAAGTGTATTTCACTTCTGTTGGGACAATTACTGTAGCATAAAAACTGTGTTCTCTACCCCTCTCCCCCCAACCACAACCCCCTTTTAATCGTTACTTAAAGTTTTCAAAGCTACACGTCATCAGGTGTTTCGCGGTTGTTTACAACATCGGACAGTGTTCTTGGATAAGAAAAAATCAATAAAGCAGTTTGTTAATTCCACTGTACGTGACAGTCCGTGAGACACGTGCAGGGGGCGGAGCACGATGTTTTCAAGGGGAACGTGTGAACCGCGTTGTTGACTCGCTTCACTTGAACAGTGAATTGTAAACATCGGCACCTCGGTGAATCGAGATTGCCGTCACAATAACGACAGAGTGTCGCGGTTGACCTTTCTCGAGACTCATTTATCACTTTCGAATTCGCCGATCGATGTTAAATTTATGCTTCGCATAAATGTCGGTTCGCTCGCAAGTTTGGCGGAATGAATAGTAATTCCAGCGAATCGATATTCTGCCGATGAATTATTCACTAAACTTTTTGAAAATGGTGCTAATTGATTTGTACTGTACGGAAGAAATTGAGATAGCTGTAATTAGATTAGCGATTATGTGGGCATGATGTGCTACTATACAGGATGTCCCGAGCAACTGGGTCAAGTATCTTTGAAACGATAGGGAGTAGAAACAGGTTCATTAGGCAAATTTAAATGGTTTTGTGTAGTATATCCTATGGTGCATGTCCCTGTGTCGAAAGTGGAGGCGTTTTAGAGATTTCAAGGTCACCTCTATACTTTTAAATAGACCCATATATTTTTAAAAACATCATGTGATATGTCTCTTTATTTTCTATGAAAATGTATTAAGTTACGTATGTCCAAAAATAATTAGTTCACATTATCAGTCACTTTTCTGTATCCAAAGGGTTTTGACGTTTTGAGTTCAATACTCTTGTTCATTCGTTTAAACTGCAACATTTCGAAATATCTGATTAACTATTGCTTCCAAACATAATGAAGTTGTTAGTAATCACGAGTAGACGTACGAAAGAAACGTGGAAATGTACATCCAAATAGAATGTTGTAAAATTGCAGTCAAAATATTTTTAAAATTAATCGTCTTCCGACATAAGTATCCTAAAAATAATAGAAACACATCAATTGATGTATGTATGAATATATATACAGTAGACTCTAACTACATTGCCACTGAACATATTGCCACATAAGTCACTTCCCCTTCGCACGTACTTTCGCGCGCACACATTCGCTCTCCTACCATGTTGCGTGTGCCGGCGCACCAGCACGATCCAGCTTTTGCGCATGCGTTGAGGCCGAGGCCATAGCGATAGAACTTAGCATGGAGGGGGCTCTGAACTCATTGCCATTTTACTCTCCTACAGCCCTGATCATTACAATATATTTAGAGTCCACTGTAGTTTTATTTTAAAAAATTGAGGTAATCTTAAAATCTTTGAAGCACCTCGACTTTCGAGGAAGACGCATGCGCCAGATGATACACCTCATAAACCCCTTTAAATTTGGCTAATGAAATTTTGTTCTATCTCCTACTGCTTTAAAGATATAACTTGATCTAATTCCTTGGAACACTGTGTATATTAACACTATGACAACCGGCTAATTTCGCGAGTAACTGCCATACGGGCGGCTTTTTTTGTCAAGTATTAACAAAATATGGATTTTACTGTGTATGGGAAGAAATTGAATAACTTTTAATATCTAAAGTGTCAGTTGACATGACGCCAGGTGTCGCGTCATCGACCACTAACAGTTGGCACTCATATACCGCCATTGTGGCTTCATCAGTCGTCATATTGTTAATGTATTCTAATCACATATTGCTGAAATACTATGTCGTATCTAACAACAACCAAACGCAAAAAACTTTCTAGTCAACCGAATGAATGATAACAATTGATGTTGACAGCAATCGCACTACTTCTATTAACAAGCAAGCTTCTGCACATAATGCGAGAATTTGATTCTATATAACTCCGAGGACAGGCACGTTTACGTCGTCACACAGGATATCTTGTTTACAGTGAACATCTAAATTATTTCTTAATTAAGACTTTCGTTAGCCTAAATGACCAAGAAGACTTTTATATGATTTCAAGACATGCATCGGGCGATGATACAAAGTGCTCCCATAGTTATTTAGAACTCCATTTCAAGGTCATTAACATTTTTTGCACGTTAGATTTTGTTTTTTCTATAAGACAACGTCGTAGCCGACGTCAAGACGGGTTGAACGACCTATAATATCGTGACCTTGAAATGACTTTGAACAGAAAAAATATGTTTAAATCAGGGCAACATTCAGTTTGTCGCCATCTGATTTCTAGATTACTGGCAACAACTTCTAAAACTGTTATTTCTACCTTTTTACCAGCAATAGTGTTATTTCTTCCCCCATTACGGGAGTGAATGTTACTCATTTCGTAAAATAGAGTTACAATATGTTAAAGTATAACACGAGAAGGACAATTTCTTGTTGAATGCCTCTTTGCATATAGTTTGCACGCTCGAACAGCGTTTACCATAACCAAATGTCACGTTTATTTTTTCTTCTTGGCTACGATACGTTTTTTCACCACTAGACTGAATCTCATAAATTGCCTCTGTAATCATCTTTCGGAATGTTTGTATTGTACTATTCCGTAAATTGGAAAGATTGCAATCCAAAAAACCTCAGTAAATGTAGCAAAAATTCGAACTAGGGATAGTGGCTTCCCAGCATGTTGACACGTAATAGAAACAGCTTACATGCAAGAAACAAACTGATATCGACTAATTTTAGCTAGGAATCGAAAAATGACTATTGATATCTTACTCTTCAAGGTCATTTCAAGATCATGATGTCGTAGGTGGTTAAACTCGTCGTGTTTGTCAGTTACAATGTCGCATTTTGAAAAATAGAATCTAACCAGATGTCCTTAGGGGAACTTCTTTTATCATCCCCCGATGCACATCTTGAAATCATGTCAATTCCTCTAACTCATTTTTTTTTAATTTCAATAATAGCGGAAATGATTCAGATGTTCGTTACAAGTGAAACACCCTGTATAATTATCGGCGCATCGCTGTCACGTTGACGGTGCGGCGCGGACGATGCGTATTCGCGACCGAAAAGCTTCGGGTATCTGCGGCGTCACGTGACAGAATCGGATGCGATCGGACCTCCTGCGCGTTCGACGCCTCTCGCACCCCACTATCGTGATCGTCATTCCGCACAAATGTCCGCCACTGCGTTATTGTTTGCAACCACGTTTCTATAATAATACATCTGGGGTTCCCCATGTTTATGAAACCAAGGACATGCAGTCCTAGACTATACATGTTGGGCCACAATTAGTGGTATAGCAAAGGTAAAGGTACTTCTATGTACAAAAACCCATCAATAATATGCATGTAGCAAAATCCTTATGAATTTAGTCTTCAAGAAAATAAATTTTTTAAAATCGTTTACGAGTGAATATGATTTAACTGTCGCGAAGTTCCTTATTATTATTATTAAACCTAACGTTTGGAGTATACAGAATAATGAATATATGAAGGCTGATCCCTTATTGACAATAAATTCGACACACAGAATAATTTTTTATGAAAAGGTAAGGTGAAAGTTTAGAAATAAAGTGTCTCAAATAGGGTTCTGTTATTTAGAAAAATAACTTCCATAATTTGTTGGATAGAAATGCATATGGCAAAAATTTCCAAAGATGATTTTCTCCCAAAACTGAGACTTACCTATATGGGAAAATTTTATTTCTACTGTTTTTGTCTATGTGTGTACGTACAATCAATAAAGTGCGACTGCAGGTTATGACTGTTGTTAAAATCTCTAACCTTCTGGTAGACTTATTAACCTTGGATCGTGAGTATAAACAGAATTGAAACGATGGCTATAGAAGTCTAGAATAAGTAATCTAATGGTATATAACTTTTGTTCTTTTATGATCGTTTTGAGTAAATGAATAATATACCTACAACATTAACAATCTTTTGTCACAAAATGATTTGTACGTACACAAAAGAGTATTTTCTATTTTCGTAAAGAAGGTTATATTTCTCAGCGTGAAGTAGATCTTCAATTATTTATCATCCAGAACTCGGGTTCGCGCCGGGACAATAATCTTATAGGGAGAAATGCTTCAGACCTTCGTAAATCCATTTTCTACCCGAAGTCCGACTCTCGGCAACAAAAGCGGAAAGCAACAAAGTATGCGCTTGACAAATTCTACGCCCCCCCCCCCAGTGGTGGGGATAACGCTTGGACAATAATCGTGTAGAACAAGCCACACGATAATAAAGAAGAGTCTGTATTGGGGACAATCATCCGTTGTCTGGAAATGGCGGAGAATGTTGACGAAACCATAAATATTTTCACGCGTCAAGAATTCAAATAAATGAATGATAAAAAGTTATTTCTTTTGAAAGAATATACTTTACCCAAATATTGAGCAATATACAATATTAAAAGGGGAGTAAGTTAGATAGGTTTTCATTTCAATTCTTTCGTATAATTGACATCAATTTGACTCGAAAAAGAAATTCTGTTCTTTTTCTCTTGATGATGGAACTTTATTTGTAACCATTTTTTACATTGTACATTTAAATGAATTTAGAATCTATTCAAGGAACAATTCGCAATAGAAGTATGTACGTAGAAAAAATATTTGTTACGAAGAACGGTGTTTCCTGAACAATAAAAATAACCACTTAAGTGGTTTTTCGAAATACCAAATTGTTAAAACAATACATTAGAAATTAATACTTCTTATTAATTTTTTAATAATATAGTCACAGTTAATAAACCGTTCATAAGTATTGAGTCTCAATGAAGAAAATGTAATGTTTCGTAAAAAGTGTATATCTTAGGCCACGTTTACTATTAGTTAGTAACATAAACATTGTCCACCGTGCTTTAATGTTCCTAACTAAATAATATCTATTTCAGACATTCAACAATTTCATAACACCTTGTAAGATTTATTGCATATTCGATAAGTGTCCTAATATTGATGAGCGAGAGTGTACTATGCATTTTGCCACACTGCACTTGACAATTTTGAATTTGTAATGCCGTTTGACTCCTTCTATAGACATCTACTTACATATTTGATGGCGGTTTAGAGTCCGACCATTGCGAAAGGTAAATGACCACAGATCTTTACACAGTGGTTCCAGTATCGTCACAAGACTCAAAGCAGAATTATTATTAGACACGCTATTTACATAATATTCGAACATAGATCATCTGCAGCGCGGTTATTGTCAGAGTCAGTCGTGTGTCTTGATTCCTATCCAACTTCTTTCATAAATTGCAAATTGCATGTGTTTGCGTAAGCTTTAATTTATTTTACCTTTGATGCACGTGGCCATTATTCTTCATTATTTCTGAAACCTATATTTCTTTATCACTACTTGAAAGATTTATTTCGTTTACTTCCAACGTTCCTGATTCTCATGTCTTGTTTATCATTTCTAAGGATATTATTTTTCACAGGCAACCTAAAGCTTTCCGTTCAACGTCGTTTATCAGAAATTCCGATTATCGGAAATATCGGTTATCCGAAAGCACCGACTATCTGAACACAAAAACGGTATAGTAGAGTAACGAATCTGTAACACTGAAAGTTCTATGCTAAAATTATTTGCGTTTTGAAACTTTTATACTTATTATTTGCTGATAATAATGCTTTATAGGTTTACAGAGGAATTACTTTAAAAGAATTAATTGTAAGAACACTTACAAGTCGTTACATCATTAATTCTCATATACCTGTAGAAGAAACCAAAATAATAATATAAATATACACTTTCGTTCAATTGAAGGTATTCAAACCTTAGAACTTCCACAATTCTCCGCTAAGTTGTGATAGTGAGAAAAAGATTCAAATTTTTTTTCGAGACGAGTCCCTGTACTTCTGTAGTCAAGAGTAAATGTCTGCTTCATTAATGTGTTCAATTTCAGTCGAGAATATTCATCGAAATGCATCGTGGTACCTTAACAGTGTATTTTCGAAACTAATTCTTCTCTGATTCCACTCAAATCCCTTAATTTTTACGGGCGGTCTTAGACTTCTTGAAAACTACTGCCAGAATTATTCTATTATATTGAATTTACTCGACTATGTACAGTGTTCAAAATTGACTTATAATTGACTATCATTTTGTGGATTTTTAAATTTACTAAAAATAGAACAAATTACTGAAATTGCTTCAGGAAACTGCACATCTATTTCGATTTCCTTTTTTGTCGAAATAATCAAATATCCGATGATTTATGGACGGGAATATACATAATTTTATAGTTTCTTAATATAGGAAGACTTTAACTTAAAAAAAGGAATAGATTTATACGTATGTAAACATAAAATGAAAGAATTTCTACATTGTTTTAAAATTTTGTAGGATATGTTGTCTATATAAAATTAAAGTATGTCTCTTTATGGTCATAATTTTGGCTTTTATTTCCTATATTACGTATTTAATACATTGTTTGCCATGTATTTCAATTTTTCTGTTTATATTAAAATGAATTCCATTTCACGGAAGGGTGTGAAAGATATTTTGCACTTGAACGGTATCCAATAAGTGTGTTACTCAGGCTTAAAGTGTCCACTGCGAAGCGTTCATTCGTATAGAGGGCCCTCGAGAATCGGGAAAGCTTTCAAGCTTGATGCAAAAAGTTACGGGACAAAGTGTGTTCGTTAGAAAAAAAAGTTAACAATTACTACAGTGGTGATTCAATTGCTAGGTAGCGCTCCATCGAAACATGTAGTCTTTGATGATATTAAGACATTAAAAGAGATATCTACGTTAACATCGGGGAACATTTTAATTCAGTTTCATTGAATCTCCGTTGAAGTGATACTCTAATAGGTGAGTTAGGTTTGATAACACCGTTTATATTCGTCACTAAATCTCCCCTTTAACGGAATATTCTAGTCAAGAACTTTCAAAAAATTGATTTTTTTGCATTTTCTCAAAGTATAGGTTTCTGAAAATACATTTACAGAAGGATTTGCTTGAATTCGTAAAATTAATAAAGTTATAGATGTTTTAAAAAATCATTTCTTTTGATGTTATAAAAGTCATTAGTATTTTAGTAAATAAAATTATACGCTTGTTTGTAATGTAATTATAACAGTGTTCAATAAATTTACCTACCGCTCACAATCAGCGTAACGAAAGCGCTAAACGCCTACAGACAAGGCTAACGCCGTCATTGACTAATTGACTACCACTGTCGTCGCCGTGTGTTTTGTTGAACTATTTCGCTTCTCTATTGAAAAAAAAAAATAGATTTTGTAGATTTCCTGTACACTTTCCTTAGCAGAAAGGTCTGCTCCATTGCATGCTGTGGTTAGATTTTCTTCTAGACCCTTGGTATTTGAAATAAATTGAAGCAGATCAGTAAAAATTGGTGGGTTTTCGGCGTCCTTTTTACTTTGATCATTGTTCAAACATGTTTAGATTTCTATAATATAATAACAGTTTACATCATTTTATTCGGGAGAATCCAGAGAATTATTCTGTGTCAAAAGCAACAGAGTAACTGTTACCATAAAATATACAAAATATCTACAATGTGGAAAATTTGCAATTATCTTTTAAATTGATTTTTTCAAAAAGTGTACGTGCTAGGAAAAACGGTTTACAGATTCGTATCTAGCTCATAAACAGTATAATTAAAATTTAATTAAATACATGGAATGTACACACGTGTTTAGAGTTCTGCATTATTATTACATTTAAAGATGTGCTTACAGTCTTGTAAGTTATACGAATATATATTTTATACCATCAACCCAATGGACGATGATATGATCTTTTATTTGTATTGTATTACTCTGTACGAGTACAGAAGGTGGCATCGTTGAAAATATAAAACACTGGACTATAGCGTGTTTTAATTTTTTATGAACTGTTTCCATTGCTTTTCTGTCACCCGTCTGCTGCTAAACTAGGCCCCACATGTTACGAATCACTCTGTAAAATAATTGCACACACTCTGTAAATAACTGCAATTCATATTTGCATACAGCACACGATACACGAAACAAAATTGTCTATAGCAATCGCCATCGCAAAGCAAATGTCATCCACAATTAATGTTCACTTTTTAAATACATCGCACGCTAACAAGAGAAATGACCCAGATGTTAAATTTCGGTTTGAGAAGATAATGGTTGAAAATTATAGGTCTCTACCTCCTAAGGGCTGAAATAAACAGTAGTCACCGGAAAAAGTCAGTATCCACTAGAAAAATGACGTCAAATATATGTTATAAGTAGCTCTGATGCAGCTCTCACAATAGATACAAATACCTTTCTTGATATCTTTTTTTTATTTTTTTTAAGGTCCTTTTTGAATATATATATAAATAAAATGACTGGAAGACAAACAGGAAATACTATAATTTCAAGCCCTTATTTATTCAAAATTAATTAATTTAATATTTGAGTAACTACCTCTGTAAGTATTAAATTAAAAAAAGTTTTTAATAGAGAGAATAAATATTTCTGCGTTTCTGGTTTCAGTAAAATGAGCTGTGAAAATGGAAATTGGCGTAGACATCTGTGATAAATGTATTATATACAGAAGCATTTGTTTATGACACTAGTGACAATAAAACAATTTTAGAGATCTCTGTGGCTCTCGACTTGCCTACTCTGCGCGGCGATGTGTGCAGTATTCCATTTAGAAACATTAGGGGCGACGATGTGCCACTCTGCACGAGATAGTAGATAGCATCATATCTCGAACAGCTTCTTTTATGTCGCACAAGAGATTCTATCAAGAACACTCTTTTCTCGTTATCCTTAATAGTTTTCTAGAAGACTGTCTGTTAACAGCGTTGTGTATGTTTCGTCGTATACACGATGATCGAAAACGGAGATTTCACAGATTATAACGTATGTCATATTTATGAAAATATCTACAAGTGTTTACACAGTAATAGACCCACATATTAATTCTGAAAGAAAAGTATTGGCCTTAAATTAGTTTATAATGTTTTAGTTATTTAACAAACATAACTTTGAACTGAATCTCATCTCAGTGAATGAAGAATACCAAGTTGTACTTGTAAAATAAAAATCTAAATAAATAAATGTAAATAATTATTAAAATTTTACAATATACTTTCTTAGTGTAAAGTTTCTTTTAAAAAAAATAAATTTGAATATTTATACATCTAGCCAATGTATCTATTTATGTCCAAATGTTATAATTTGCTACTAAACATTTTTAAAATGGATAAAAGACATATTGTTGCCATTTAAATTAGATTGAGCACCTACTTTAAATTTCCATACTCATGGGACTCAAGACCACTCGTGACATCTCTTACAAAATGTTCTTATATTGTAACCCGTACTACGGAACTCTATATGAGAAACCCAAAACGATACATTAAAAGAAGATATTCATTCGGATGTTCCAGTTTGTAAAATACGTACCATTTTTGATAAGCGAAATGTAACCTCATTTAATACGGAATTCTAGCCCTTTAATCACCCTCGAACCTATACCCAGTATTCGCAATCAATCCTAACGCTCTGTTCACAACTGAATCGACAATAATAATTGTGAATAAAACTGAAACAAAAAGTTTAGCCTGAGGTGCTTCTATTTGTTTTATCGTGTAGCGCTGTTATTATTAAGAATTATTTATTTTTTTAAATCGATAGACTTAAACTTCAACGTCACTTATAGTTTTATGTGACATTATATAGAAAAAATGTAGGATTACTGGAAACAAGAGGGTCTAGATAGAAAGATTACTAAGGTTATTACAGAACACTTGTTGAATGATAGGATAAAGCTATCAAATACTACGCGCTGAAAATAGATACTATGTAATCTACCATCTACCTATTATTCTATCTATACATACATATATGTATAGGCCAATATGGAATCTACCTTACTTAACGTCTGCACGCGTAAGTGGAAATAATCAAGAATGGAATGAAACTACACACAAGTTGATGAAGTTTCATATTTAAGCTCTAAAACCTGTTTTTGAAACTCTCTATACCGGGTGTCTCCGAAATAGTGGTACAAACCGAAAGGATATA
This sequence comes from Dufourea novaeangliae, assembly GCF_001272555.1. Taxonomy (NCBI): domain Eukaryota; kingdom Metazoa; phylum Arthropoda; class Insecta; order Hymenoptera; family Halictidae; genus Dufourea; species Dufourea novaeangliae. Next base: position 83,291 of record NW_015374186.1, on the reverse strand, counting down.
ATTCTACATGCAAAAATTAGTCGAAAACGTAGAATAAAATTTGCTCATATTTATAATATTTCGTTTTTGAGGCAATTGAATTTGAACGTATGCTGGTTACTCGTGCAATTGAATACGACTTGGCTAACGCGTCTATTTATTACACTACGTTTCTACTTATTATTATTACGAATGCATACATATTAGATGAATGATAGAATAAAAATTATTTTACATAATTCATCCTTTCCGAAATAATCATTTTCAAAATTCATTTAACACGTACTCAAATAACAATAAAGTCCTACTTAATTGCACGCGTATCCAGCAGATTTTCAAATTTCATTATCTTGAATACGAAGCTTCATACCAAAAATTTTATTCTGCATTTTAGACTTGTTTTTGCGTATAGAATGATATGTTTCCGAGTTGTATATGTAATTCGAAGACAGCCTGTATATTCATAGTGACTTGATTCACACATAAAAGTCCCGAGGTGTTTCCCTCAGATTTTAATGAGCTTCTGTATAATGATAGAGATTGTAACACTGAAGCTAATGATACCCCCTTTTGGGCGTAGACGGATAAGATATTTAACATTAAAGCTTTAAGAGTCCGATATGTACGGTAGTATATTTGCTTATGCACATTCAACAAGTAAGCGCGTAGCGCAGGTGATAAGGTGCACACCTACCAGTCCAGTGCTGTTTATAAAATAAAAAATAAGTACAAAAAAAATAAAAAGCTGACAACAACACAGCCGCCAGGATTCGAATCCGGACACAAAAAAACTCCACTGGACTGGGTAGGCAAGCACCTTACCACCTGCACCACGCCCTAACTTGCTAACATCGCTTATACTAACGTACATATACGTCCCTTAAAACTTTAATGTTAATTATCTTATAAACTATTAAAAGGGGGTATCATTAGCTTCAGTACTTCAATCTCTATCGTTATACAGAAGGTAATACCTCGGGACCTCTCCTTGTCAGTTATTATCAAATGCAACGTGAATATTCTTCATTCATCTCAAGTTGAAACAATCCGTCAGTTTTCTTATTACACAGACTAGTCCCGCTATCGACGAGGAAGAGGATACTCGAAAGATCCAAAAACAAAGAAAAAGAGGAAAAAAAACACCGATCGATATTGATTTTCCAACGTTGACGCAAGGGGCAGAAAATGCTGGGTTACCCTTTCACGTTTCAGCGCTCTTTGTCTTACTCGGCCGTGTCGAGTTTATAGGGGACATATTTAACTTCAAATGCAACAGGAAATCCTATCGGGCTTTCCTTCGAGGAAACTGCAGTCTGTTTGCGAGAACGTTCCGCGAAATATCACGTAGCGCGCGCGATCTTATTATTAATTTAGCTATCTCACGTTTCCAACCCTAGCCTTAGTTCGCGATGTGACGATGACGTCATCCGTTTAACGGGTTATCGGCTCTGGAGAGCCGAAGTTCTCTATTTTCCAGCTGTGCACGCTTTTGCGTCTATCGAAGAGATACACCTGAAACACAGAACGCAATTAATCGCTTTTTTTTGTTCGTGGAAATCATTACTTGAACATATTTTTGTGCAATACTTGCACACATGGGGAGAAAAAATAAAATCTTATTACTTCCAGTCGTTTACCTACTTAAATATGTAGTCACTGTTAACGCAGCGTGGTCGTTTTAGCTCATTTTATCCCAAATAGCACAGAAACGTCATATGTACGTCCGCAGAATGTACGTTCCGGACGTTCGGTACATTCGGAGGGAGTCCCGAAAAGGTCCACATGTTCCCACTACGTTCTCATTAAGATCGTTAAATTAATGTCCTAGGAAGGTCCTATTTACAAAGTGGAACGTCCCGAGGACGTCCTGTGTCAACATTCTTAGAACGTTTTCCAAATGTGTAAAAGTAACATTCTCTATACTTTTTGGGAACATTTAAAGAGTTTTTAGAAACGCTATGGTAATGTCGTAAAAGACGTATAAGAAAAAGTTTCCCAAATGTTTAAAATTGCCGGTAGGTTTCATTCTGTACAAGGTGATAGGAGTTAGGTTAGGTTGGTTTGTGTTTAACAAATAAAAGATTAACTTTCCTGCGATTTCCGCACTTAGTAGAAATTAGATCTAGTTAGTTCTTGTTAAAATAAATAAAAGGTTAAAGTTCCTATAAGGAATTATAATGAAAATATAGATCTAGGGATTATGATCTCCCAAAACATTGTGTTTATTTCTATTTTCACAGCAAAACTCTAAATCTGTATTGGTTAGAGACAGTTTAAGAAAAAACATGTTTTTTCAACTTTCTTGAGGTTTTTGCACAAAACTACTAGTGTCGTTACACTTATCTATCGATTCTTAAAGACTGACACCTTGTTCATGGAGTTCATCACCTTGCACGAAATGACAGGTAAAAATACTAAACGAAAGCATCAAAAATTTAAGTCTTGAGAACATCCGTAGGACTTTTGGGACAGACGTTTCTAGAACATCCGAAATTTAAGTCTTACTAACGTCCTAGGGATGTCCAAAATGGACGTAGGACATTCAGATATAAACTGGACATGAAACGGACGTCCTCAGGATGTACGGTGCTATCTGGGTATTGATTGCGTGTTGGTTAGAGACAATTAAAAAAGATCACTTACTCAAAGTAAAGTACTGATTCTCTGTCGGTTGGAGACAGTTTGAAAACAAAATATCTTTTCAAATATCCTGAGGTTTCCGCATAAAACCACTAGTGCCGTTATTCTACTTTATTGATTCTCTAAAGAATTACATCTTGCTTATGGGACTCCATCACCTTGCATGGAATGACATTGAGCCAGAATTACTAAACGGAACCATCCGAAATGTAAATCCTAAGAACATTCGTAAGACTTAAGAAAAGAACAGTCTTAGAACATGCGAAATTTAATTCCTAAGAACATCCGTAAGACTTTCGGGACGGACGTTTCTAGGACATCGGAAAATTTAAGTCTTACGAACATCCTAAGGATGTCCAAAGTGGACGTAGAACATTCGAATATAAACTGAACATAAAACGGACGTCTTTTGGATGTACGGTCCTATCTGGGATGAATTCGTGTTAGGTTACAAAAGCAATGTATTATAAAAACACACATCAATTGTCTCTGTAGTAATGCACTCAGAGTAATGTCGTATTAGTTGGACGACTAATAAAGAAAAGCGTTAGAATGTGACCGACATGACACGGCGAGAAAGAATTGATTGTATATTTATATCCATTTCTTCTTTTTTTGCAAATTTTATCTTATTCTGAGTCAGTACCACAATGAATGAAATTGATTGTTGAAATAATAACAGTCGTCAGTAAAGCATACTTTTTTTGCAAAGCCGCTCTCCCGACTTTCGTACTTATCGATGGGTGTATGTATTACATGTGAATAATCATAATATTATAGGCTTACATAGAGTTACAAAAACGATTGAAAATTAGGTTAAATTATACAAATAACAGAATAATAATTCCTTTTTTATACAATCATAAGATTATTAAAATTGACATTTTAGTAAAACTCGAAAAACATATTTCTTTTATTAGAATAATGGAATTAAGAAGGGGAAAGTTTTACTGTATGTGAATTTTCCCTATTCTTTGTAATTACGAATATTTAAAATTAGTATTAATAATATTTGTAATACGAATGAATTTTGGAACAATAAAATTATTGGTTTTTTAAATAAATTAACTCAGAATAATTTAATTCAAATATACAGTAAGTGCATTTACTTTGCGTTTGACGAGTATACTCGTCATCGCTTGATTTCAATTGCACACGCAGATACACATTACCAAAACATAATTCCACCGTGAAAAAGTTCATAACCTGGCAGACGGAGCACAGGCGGCGCGGCGCTGAGCAATAGTGGCGGTGACTTTCCCATGCTGATATTATAAGCTACAGTAAGAAGATTGCCCCTATTATCGTGAATTGCGCAAGTCATTAGAGGATTGCGGATTTTATGTGTCTATGACGAATAACTCAGTCAATAAAAACTGTATAACAAAATTAAAAAAACGAAATTAAAGAGAAAAGTTTGTTCTCTAAAAGTATGCCATTGGGATTACCAGACAAAATTTTATTTAGCCCACGCATCCTCTCAAAGTTGACCAACATTTTTTAACATACGCTTGCTGCGCTTCATCTTTTAAAAAAAAATGGAATAAACTACATGAAAATAAGTTTTGAATTCCCGATTCAAAAACTAGAAACTTCAGCCTACAAAATGGTCATATACAATATTTTTTATAACTATTTTTCGCGCAGATATAGTCATTTCAAAATGTCCCACATTTTCGGCAATTTTTAGTGGTCCCTTAATTTTGACGCCCAATGTAGTTTCACATTTTTTGGGGGGAAACGGCCGATTGTATCAATTAATGTATTAAAAAATATGATTCCATTTAAGAAAATAAATTTAATCTTCATATGTTTTCTACGCGTCCACCTACAGAAAAACTACTCACATCAAATTATCTCCCCTCTGAAACCACTCAACTTGTATTTGAAACATTTTTCAGTATTATCAACGGTTTCGAAGATATTCGTGGAGATCGATTTAAACGACCTGTAGAAACATGTAGATATAGAAAATAATGAAAGTTATGTAATGTTCACAACTTTATAATTTATAATGGGGTGCAGTGAAATTAGATTTTTGCAAGCAATTCAAAATAAAAGTTACTAATTCATAAATACATTCTGCTGCATGCAATAAATATAAGAAACATGCAAAATGTAAATGTAAAATATTATTTCAGAATATAATATTACAATTAGTGTAACTTAATTCTTATAGGTAGGATAGGTACTGTTGGTATGTTTTTCCAGAGTTATTTTTAAGAAGCAGCACGAGAAGTTTGAATTTTATTTTGAAACAGTGTATCAAAAAGTTCAGTATGAAGTGCTCTAGTTTCCGGAAAAAAATATGATTTGAATTTTAAAAATACCTACGTAAAGGATTGTAACCGTATTTACATTTTGTTGCGTGAATAATAACGGAGACTTAGAAGAAAAGATTTAAAACACAAGTATTTATGTAATATTTAAAAAATATTACAATTAATATACGCCATGTAATGTTTTTTAATACCATGAAAAATTCTTTCTTTTAATATTCATTTAATTTGCAATTATAATAAACATGAAATACAATAAACATGTAAATGATCGATTACAGACAAACCTGGTGTTCAAGAAATAAAGAATACATTGAAAAAATGATGGAATATGTTTAAAAACTTCGATTTAAATACAGATTCAATTTTTTTCATTAGGCAATTAAAGTAGAAAAAGGAAGGTGAAAACGTGCAGGCATCAACGGAACAATATTCTATGGAAGGTCAGTCTTTCTCCGATAAAATTTTTTTGTTTTCGTTCGCACGCCACGTACGGGGAGCGATATTCCGTCGCTTCGCGGCTCTCACGTCCGCTTGAAGCAATTTGGCATGCATCGTAGATCGTTCGAACGTTTAAACTTTTATTAATAGACGCTGCCTCACCTATTTGATGGCCAAAACCGTGCACCTGTGCTTTGTTTATAGAACCGCAATTTCCACTCGCGAATTGAATCGCGTGGTTCGACGAAATTTCAACGAAAGTTCATTTTCTAATGAAATATCTAGCCACCCGACCCAGTTCCGACAATCGATTGAAAAAACAGTTTAGCGATTCGTATATTCCTTTTTTTTCTTTTTTTCTCCGTTTCGAAAATTAAATTTCGACGTGAACAATATCACGCGCACGATCGTGCTACGGTTGAACGGAAATTCCCGGCCGTACACATTTATTTATCCCCGAGAACTCGACGAGCGTCAACTGTTAGTGGTTTGATTCCGGTCCCTCGATTTTCGCAATTAAACCGCCCCAATTAGCACAGATATGATCGACGTGAATGTGATACAGTGAGAACCGAGCATAACGTATCCGACGTATACTGATATTTCCGATTGTTTGATCGTGTAGTTGGTAACAATATTGACCTTTGTTAAGGGGTCATGTCTAGTCATAAAAGTCGGAAGAATCGATTTTTGGATTTATGTATTTTCTTCATACATATAATTTCAGATGATCCAACTCTGTGAAATCGTGCTTACCGCACAGCGCATTAAAAAAAATAACTTCCGGGAGAATAGCTGTTACTCATTCTTTTTTTAATATTTTGGTGCAAAAGAAACTACAATAAGTTGCCTGATATGTGCATTTTTGAATAAAGTATTAGTTGTAAAACAATCTATTAGTATTTTCAAAAAAATTCCAAGAAATCGCATTTTTTGGCATTACGAGCAGGCACGTCGTGTACTCAGTACACAAAGTATAAATATGTTGATATTTTGATTTGACGGCCAAATTATTACGGACTATTTATTCAGATGTATAAAATACATGTTATACAGCATAAATATACTTCAAATATGTAAATGTCATACCTATTAAACTAATTAAATTAATTTTTTAGCGAGCGCAGACGGGTACAGTGAGATCACGGTTCAGTTTATAACGCAAACCACTACTTTATTATTACTGTTATTATTACTATGAAACAGGCCAGCGTATTCTTTATTTTATAATAAATGGGAAGTAATTATACTCACATGAAAATACAACAGAGGCACTTACAACAGAAAAATAATACATATTGTGATGAGACAAAATTGAAGCAATTGTTTTATTATCTATGATTGATAACTCGCTGGAGATTATATATTATAGGTAAAATGTGCATAAAAATTTCAGTACATGTCTCGAATTAGAAGAAAGTGTTAGTTTTGCTATTGATTTTCAAATTTTATTTGGGTGATGTAGTATCTTCTCTTTCAGTATTATCTAAACAAGAAATAGACATTATGTTTGCTTTAGAGTACTTCTTGCATACAAAACTTTAAAATGCCTCATATTTGATTTTTGAGTAGTAAGAGTTGAGTATTATTCGAACATTTTTAAATAAACATTCCTCTTAGATCATTAGACAATTAAATTCTGTTTAGTCTTCGTGTAATAGGGTCATTCCACGCAAAATCGGATACTTTTTGGATTACCATTTCAGATTTTGTTCGAATTTGGATATGTGTAGTCTTTAGCGATATATAAACGAATCTCGAAGGATTTTGGAAAATTGAAAAACTTGTTGATTTTTTAGCTGTTTGAAATTTATGGTCAACCTTTTTTCAATAAATCATAACTATTGAACTAACAAACTGATGAAAATGAGCTTTGCGGGTACTTATAGTGGAGACATAAGAGTACTAAATAAAAATGATTTCAGTTAAAAACTTAGTTAACCATTTGTTTTGTAATTGTTCAAAATGTTTTTCATTTTTTTAACGATATGTCCGTAAAAAGAACAGATAGGGCTATATTCTCATTTTTTTTTTAAATTTTTAAATAGTTCTCCGGAATAAAAGCAGGGCATTTATTTAAAACAATTGCAAGATTTTTATTTGGTATTCTTATGTCTCCACTGTAAGTATCCGAAAAGCTCATTTTGATCAGTTTGTTGGTTCAATAGTTATGATTTATTGAAAAAAGGTTGACCATAAATTTCAAATAGCTGTAAAATCAACAATTTTCTCAATTTTCCAAAATCCTTCGAGATATGTTTATATTTCGCTAAAGACTACAACATATCCAAATTTGAACAAAATCCGAAATCCAATAATGGACTGCGACTTCAATATCGTACATTAGAAATTCGATTCTATGTTGACTGACAACTCCGAAATAATTTAGTCATAATCCCAAATTTATTTGTCATATTTTCTACAAAAATTATTTCGTATGCAACCTTCCTAATCTTCTCTTCATATGTACCGTTAGTATATTATCTCCAGAAAGAAAGAGAGGGAGAGAGGAAATGAGAGTAAAGATGCTACATCAAATGCAAGACAATTTTTTACAAAACAACGAAATATGTAAATTTCAAATTTCCATATTGGTTCAGAAACACTAAAGTTTATATCGTGCGATAATTCGCTATTGAGGAGAACTGACGGAACGATAATCCGAAACCGAAATACACAGTAATGACTGTACTAATTGCTTCGGTCACTGCCTGTATACCTGATAAATAAGTTAAGACTTCTTCTGGCAAAAAATTGGGAAGCAGTAAATGCTCCGTGACCGTACCATAAATCGATGTTAGGGACAACCGACAACCGCACCGCTCCGCCACACTACAGAATGCGCAGCATGGTTTCACTATCGGTCAATTTAGAGACACTTCCAAACTGTATTTCAACCTAAACAAACTGTCATATGATGTAAAAATGTCCACTAGAGGAACACATATGAGTGCTAGATAGATTCCATCACGGTAAAATGGTTTTTTTCGCGAGACACTGACCACCGTATACTCAGTACACGTACACGCCCACCGGCGGGTTAAGGGGGATATTACGCTGAAAATAAACTGATTTCTATGAATTCATTACAAAAAAAACTAGTAAATAACTCATTAGGAAACTGTTAACACATTGTATTTATTGTTTAAAGGTATAACAAAATTTGGTTTATTAAAAATGTCGACTGTAATTGTGACCATTGAAGGAGTTGCTGCAGCCTCACCGCAGGAGATATAAATTGGCGAGCATGATTAAAAAAAAACTACTCACCAAATCCACCTGTCCCCGTGTATATAATTACAACATAACAAACTATATTCGATGAACCTACATGTTTAATGGAAAGACTAATTTAAACAACTTCATTTTGCATAAATGTATCAAAAAATCATACTGTTATTTTATAAGCTACACAACCTTCGAAAATGACTACGTTTTATTAGTATTTTTGGTTCATCGACGATACAATTTCATAAATAATGAGAAATATTTTTGAATTTTTCGTTTGAGGCAAATTTGAAGGAACTAGAATGCTCGCAATTTTATACTTCCAGTGGTGAGACTGCAGCAACTTCCTGCAATTATAACCGACATTTTTAATAAAACAAGTTTTTTTGTTCTCGTAAATAAGTATGCTCTGATTCAAAATAAACAATGTGGAACATTTTTAAGAAATTTTAACAAAAATGCATAATGGTATACAGCATATATCAACTCTGTACATTTTTCCATGAAATAATTCTCTAACAAATGTTTAATAAAATGTTTCAGCGTCCTACGATCTTAATTAGTGAGTTCCACCTTGCAGAGTTTGAGTCAGAGACTAATGTATAATGAATTTGCTCTCAAAATAGTCATTCGACTGGAACAATCTTCAAAACCTGGTCACGCATATTGCGTAGCACCCACATTGGCGGTTTGTATTTCATTTCATATTTAATATTTCGAAGCCTTTTTTCTTTCGAAATACATTTTATATCCATAGTAAAAAATTATAAACGTGCAAATCATTTGAGTTATTAGTCGCCCTTCACTTCAATCCGAAAGAAATCGTTCTTTTTAGTCGTCTAATACCCATGTACAGTACCGACTAAAAGTATATCACATTTTTTTCAGTATAACTTCGTTTAAAGTGCACGTATCCTTATCAAATTATAAAGTATTTTGACAGGGGGTATAACTTATTAAATAAATGAGTTTTCATCAACGTATGAAAACAGGAATTTATGAAAAATTAGTTTTATTTAGAAACTACTAACGAAAGCTGCAATGCTAATGAAATGAAAACTGAATCTATATTTCAGATTTAACAGGTTCAGTATTTTGTAGCCAAATCGTTGGCATGAAATACAAACAACTACAAGGTACTATAAAATAGGAAAAAAGCACAAATGTTACCAACATTCTGCGAAAAGCAATAAACGGATTCGAAAATCATGGTGTACCTTATCCACCTAAATACGCATCATGTACAATAAACTCACGTTAAAGTTGCGGTGCCGGGCTCTCGAGGGTGGTTTTTCCTGGAAACGCTACTTTATCGTGAGCCAATGGGCACGCAGGATCTCGTGGCAATTCGATCGATCCACCAATTGGATCAGAACTTTGGTTACAGATGGCGACCGATAGTTAACGTGCGCTACTGTACAGTCTACTGTACATAGTGCACATACCACTAGATGTTCACTGTAAAATTTTGACCTCCTTCGACTAGCTTTCACGAAAGTTGAGCGTAAAAAACCTAACGGAATATACTTCTGGCCGGTACTGTACCTTCTTGAGTCAGTGTTCGCAGTGCGGATTGTTAGGAGGTCATGCTCAGTCAGAAATTTTCAAAAAATCGATTTTTCACTTTCTACATTTTCTTTAAGTACAACATCTCGAGAATATTCTGTGCAAGTTTCAAGGTAATCCAATTAAAAATGACAGATTTACAGGCGTTAAAAAATGAACATTTTATATAAGTGTAAGCTTGACTCGAAACTTTAAACGCGTTTTCCTAGAAACTACACTTTTCAAATCGGTGATCACTATTTCTCGAAAACTACTGTATCGATTTACATGAAACCGTTTGCGCCTTATTTTAAATCAGAAGAACTTGTCCTTGAACGAAGGATTCTTTTGTTCGTTCCATACTTTTTTTTTAATTGACCAAAAAGCGAGTGAATTTTTAGGTGAAAATCGCACTTTTTCAGGGAAACGTCCGCTATTTTGTTCCTAATCAATATTTCGAAAAACCCCACGTTCAAGGACAAGATTGGTTCTTCCATTACATAAATCTTACTGAATTTTTAATTTCAAATGAACCGTTACGAAGTTACAGTGATCACGGCAGATCACTTTCTGTGAAGAGACATCCGGGAGATCGCTCACCATTTATTTACTAATAAATATTTTTAAATAAAAAAATTACCTTATAATCTATGAACTATAATATTTGAAACACAAGCACATTTTTTGAAAAAGGTATTGTAGTTTTCGAGAAAAAAATTCCCAAAGGACACTGTTTTTTCGGCCTCCTGACTGAGAATGACCCCTTAACTCGCAACAGTGACATTCACACAGGCTGCACTTTCATTTTTGAATGTGTATGACAAAACGACCTGTAGGTAACTTGATGAATATGTGTCAGTCCCGTACAAGTAAGTGTATGCTTGCGTCGAAAGCTGACACGTTTACCCATGAGCACCTATAGAAGCACGCGTGTCGAGTATCACGGCACTATATTGCATTAATGCACAAGCGATAAACTCGATGTGTACCATGGCTCTCTCGGTGTTGGTGTCCACGACAGGTCCTGAACAACAAACGTCCTGTTTCAGCGACTGAAAACTCCGATATCCGTCCGTCTGTCCAGCCGTACGTCGGCTTTGTACCGTTGACTTCGTTCTCGCAAAACTCAAACGGACGCGTGCTACTTGCGTTTGTTGTGGAATCTACGAGAATTACGGGATCGATCCGACGAAGACAATCACCAACGGAACGTTACTCGACACCTGGGACAATTCGACGTCCGGTCTGGTTCTCGTCGAAACATCAAGGAAGTATAAACTAATAGGCCAGAGTCAAATGTACTATCTAAATGTATGTTCTTATTCTAACCATTTGACAATCAACAAAAGACTGGGGCGATCAACAAATAGAGAAGTTACCCAGATATTGAATTATTTTGAGAACGTAATGATTCTAAGTTACAGGACTTGACCACCTAAGAACTGATACACGTCCTACTACAGGTCTAGGTTAGGTCATGTTTTTAACCAGTTCTGTCTAGCTACAGGTACGACGTTGAAATTCGGAATATAGATTTGCGAAACTCGGCATTGGAAGCAAATGCAGAGGATTTAGTGGATAATTGTAATGCTTCGAGATAGTATATTTTAAATTTAAAAAACGATAGATTATTGTATTTTGAAAAGTGAATAAGTTTATTAATCGTTCCTACAAGCCAGATGTTTCAGCTTTGGAAGAAAGTACTACAGGTTTCGTACACAATATTAAACGTATAATTGAAACTCACGGCCTAGAACACGTTTCTAATGCTGATGAAAGCAGTTTTAATGTGGAAGTGCATTCTGGTCGTACCCTCACGAGCAAACTTGGCTTCCACTAGGGGAAAATGTAGCGTGGGAGAAGAACTTTTCTACCACTTGGTATCGGAAATTACTGAAATTTGTACCAAATTAACATTCGATTTAACATTTATTTCAGTACATGAAATAAACTTACGAAGTGATAAGGAGACGTTTCTTCTACACCACTTTTCCCCTAGCGGAAGCCGAGTTTGCTCATGGATGTACATATTATTGTTTGAGGGTGTAAGAACAGTTGAAGCAGTTGTTCAATCGATTTCGGCAATGACACATACATACTGTTGCGGGCTATGTAAAAAACAAAACTTACGTGTTTGGCAATAAAACCACAATACATCGGTGCGTATACGTGCCGGTTGACTGTCCTCTTTTTACTCTATGTGTCTCTATCATTGCCTTTCTTTCTTTGGACAAAACACACGCTTCACACCACGGGGGCCCACCACTGACGGTCAGTGACCAAAACAAAGAAGCAAGTCACGCATCTCGTACGCTCTGTATACACTCCATATTAGTGTTGTTAAAATGAGCCTCGAGTCTTGAGCTTTAACAGCTCGAGTCGCGGTTCAAACCCTAAAGGCTCGAACCCTCAAGGTTCGAAGCTTGAGTCGTGAAAGCTCGAGTCTTTAACGCTCGAGCCTTTAAGCTTGAAGGCTCGAGTCGTATAAATTGTATGTAGTGAAGTAATGTACAGACCTTGAATTTTCGAAGCCTTAAAACTTAACCTAAAAATTTTCAGTTTTTAACTCTAATATTACACGAATCTCAAGCTTTTAAAGATTCAAGGGGGAATAATTCTAAAACGTCCAGAAAAGCATGGTTTTTATAAATTAGTTCTGCAACACCCAAACCTCATTAAACTATTATTAATAGGGTGATCAAATATATATTTTGGACAATACGTTAAATTTTCTTTTATTACAAAATACCTATGTATACTTGAGCAAGATATACGAGTCATAGGATGTTACGCGTCGAACAAAATAATTTCTCAATTTGTTCACGGTTCATTGATCAAAGTTGGGACATTTTTTTCGTTATTCACGTGATATTCGACTTAATATTCTGGTAGAATATTTTCGAAAAATTATACTTTGAAAGTATATATATAAAAAACTTAATTTTTGCCAATCGTCACTGTGTTATTCCACATTAAGTCTGAAGCTTTAAGGTTCAACCCTCTAGAACCCTTAAGTGTTAAATAATGGAATTTACACTAAATCTATAATATTATACTTTATACAGTTTTTAAAAAATACAGCGATGACTGCAAACACATGAGAGATTGATACCAAGAAAGGGAAATGAAAAATGAAACAAAATAACCATTGAATAGTAGACGAAATGAAACATTGCTAAAAATTTGTCTGTAATGTTCAAAATATAGTATTATCTGATCGACTGGAAACCTACTCTTACGCCGTGGGAGTCATAGATGACCGGCAGCAAGATTAATGTACCACGCATGATAAGTTTGCACAATACATATAATCATATTGTGTAATATATTATTATATGATTCTAATGGGCAATCACTCTTTGGCGCTGAAGACAAAACCAGCAGAAACACGCTCAGCAGTGAACGTGTTAAACATAAAAGCCTCGAGCTTCGAGGCTCGAGCCTCGACTACTCAAAGCCTTGAAACTCGAGCCTCGAGCCTCGACGACTCGAGCCTTGGAGCTCGAGCCTTGAGCCTCGAGCTTCATATGATTGTAGCCTTAAAGACTCAGTCTTTAAGGCTAAGCTTTGTAGCTTCAAAGACTCGAGCTTTATACAACACTACTCCATATAGGCATGCTAGAGATTTGTTGTGAGGCGCCAAATTCAAGTAACTACAACACATAGCTATACCATTCTGCCTGTAATTTATGCAGCAGAAAAAGTCGTGTCTCCCTTTTTAATCGTACTGAAGGCACCTGGTGGTACTGTTGGGTATACAGGGTGTAACAAAAATGTTGTCCGACCCGGAAATTGGACACTCGGAGGGTGAATTGGAACAAGTTTTTCCTTAGCAACAATGTAATCTGAGGCTTTGTTACCGAGATATTAACGAAAAACCGCGACCAATCAAAGCGCGAGTTTGCCAGCCGAGTTCCCGCGTTAGCGGTGGCTACGCGCTGTGACTGGTAAGCAGCGTTACCACGGGAACTCGGCTGCCAAACTCGCGCTCTGATTGGTTGGGGTTTTTCGTTAATATCTCAGTAACGAAGCCTCAGATTACATTGTTGCTAAGGAAAAACTTGTTCCAATTCACCCCCCGAGTGCCCCATTTCCGGGTCGGACAACATTTTTGTTACACCCTGTATACATATACGTATCTAATGTCGTCATGATTAGGAAAATTAAGCCTAACTTTCTCTTATGAGTTGTTCACGAACGTATTTATACCCAATGCGAATACGAAAAGTGTTCTACTATTGGATTCTTGGACTGGGCACTGGCTGGCTTCATTAAAGCAAATTGTACCCTCTAATAATGATATTGACATATTTACTATTCCGAGAAAAACTACAGTCATGACTTAGCCGCTTGATGTATATGAATTTCGTCTATGGGAAGGGTTTATAAGACGATTTTCAGATCTCGTATACATTTTAAATACAGTTCTTAATAAAATTACAATCATTAACCCGTAATCAATTATCTGCACCAAGATATAACAATTTATTTAGATATGCATGGTATAAAAGTGGATATGTATCCAACAAACAATCTTTTGAAAATCCTGGAGATTTTGCATTTACGAGTGAAGATGGTACACACCCACCTACACGCAGGCACTTAAACTGGTATGATTTTGATACCGGTATTATGCCATCAAAGCTATATCGAAACCGATCTATTACCGAAAACCGAAATAAATACCGGTATTTTTTGGGTTTCTATAAGGGCAGGGCTTATATAGGGTTATATATGGCGACGGTACAACCGAAAATACCTGTATAACATCGGCATTTTACGTTTCGGTAGAAGTCCATGCCTACACGTTCCATCTGCGGAGCACCTGCTGTCTTCAACTATTTCTTCGAAATGTTTCACTACCACGGACATTTTTCAGAAGCCTGAAATATATTGCAGAAATACTATTCTAATGCATTCCATTTGCACTTTATGCTTACAACACTTATATGCATGAGTCACTTACAGATGCAAAAATATCTTTATTCAATTTTTCATTAGTACGTTCATCAGGCCGTCGCGAGGGAAAAAGGTCATGACAAAGCGTCGCAGCAGATCGTAATAAAATCGATCTCCGAACTTGTTTATTTCCATTTGTAATTATTTTATAAGAATAAAATCCCAGATGTAAAACTTTCCGTAAGTTACAATACATGAATGACACAAGATATA
The DNA here is from genome assembly GCF_001272555.1 of Dufourea novaeangliae. NCBI lineage: Eukaryota > Metazoa > Arthropoda > Insecta > Hymenoptera > Halictidae > Dufourea > Dufourea novaeangliae. The sequence goes on along the minus strand of NW_015374186.1, from coordinate 68,007 downwards.
TCACGAATATGCATAAGTGCTGCACTTCTATTACGACGCTACAAACAAGCAATTCGGTATGCATCGAATGAAACTATGTGCAATAGCAAACGAAAAAAACGTAACAAATAACATCGAACTTTTTATCATCTTTTGTTTGCCATTTAAAGTGATTAATGAATAAAGAATAAATGGAGTAAAATCATGTGTAACGTAAAAAGACGAATATACAGTTCTCTTTTTAAACAGAATCGAACATAATGATTATTTGAAGTGAGGTGCTAAACATTACATCAATTTCCTTTTCAAATAACGTATTAACGAAAACGTAATGTAACAGAAAATTAACGAGAAGTGATCGTAGTTCGTTATTGAGATAAAAATCTGTAGTTTAATAACGAATTTAATGAGCTTTCCACCTTTTGCTGAACCCAATAAGACACTTAAGAGGAAAAAGAAATTCAGACATTTCCGCCTGTCTTCATAAATTAATTTAGAAAATATTATTTTGCATAAAAATCCGCAGTCTACTGATAATGAATAAATCTCTTTAAAAAGCCTGAAGGAACATTTACGAATGGAAACTTGCAGAATTATCGCCAGAAATAAGTCATAGCTTGCGTTAAATTAAAAAAATCACTAATCAATAGTTGAATAGAACTCACTTCACAATTAAAATTGATTTTAGCATTACGAAATTATTGGTTCCGCAAATTTATTTCTAAAATTATGTATGTATAAGGTTTGAAATATTATCACAAGGTGTATCCACAAGTAACCGAATGCAGGTAACTTTTAGGAAAAAACGTATCATTTTATTCAAGATAGGTACATTCCTCATGCGGCGACACAAATTTGCGCGGTCCAACAATGTAGCTTAATGTCCTTTCTTTGAGAATTCTCGTCACGTCATTTTTAGTGTTTCGCATGTCATCACAGCACTTTCCTTCCATGGTTATTTTAAGCCTTAGAAACAAAAACAATTCTGTAACCAAAAGTAAACCAATAACAATCAATTTAAAGAAGTATTACGCCTTACGAGGCAGTTTTAATGATGTCCTTACAATGATCAACTCGATTCAATTTTGGATTGCCAGTGCAAATTCGATAAGAAGCGAAAATTTAAATACTCGGTCGAAATGTAATAAATCGTGTCCTTTTATAATCCCAGCTCATTTTCCAACAATCATATCAAAGATTTTGCCTACATTTTTATTGCTTCATTCACTTTTCTGTTTTCTTCGATGATTCTTGTTCTCCGATTGACGATCTGGCCCATCATCGTCGTGAACCCTCCGACTCCGGTATCGGAGTCATTTCTGACTCGTCCCAGACGTGACACGCACACTGTGGCGTAGCTGTTTGTGTAAGTCGGAACGTGACAGAGGTTTGTGATATTGTACGAAAACGGCCAAGCTGAGAAGCAAAAATATTCACTTATTGTATATCTTCGATTCACGTCCTATTTCTTTTTGACTCGTCATTCTCCTACCTGACAAAACTTCTGCGACTCGTACGAGAAGTCACGAGGGAAGTGCAGAAACAGAGGCCATGAATTAGTTCCTTCAAACGCTCTGAAGCAACAAGACATGTCCGACGAGTTAGAAAATTTATTTTAGAAATACCGTATTTTATTCGTTTTGTTGTATATCTTAAGAAAGGAACAATAATAAACATACTTGGACATGCGATTGTTGTAAGAGGTATGCCTGCAATAACCACTCTACACAAAATCATACAATTCGACGATAGCAAAGTACAACCCAAATAGCACAGAAACGTCATATGTACGTCCTAAGAACGTACGTTCCGGACGTTCGGTACATAAGGAGGATGTCCCGGAAAGGTCTACATGTCCCCACTACGTTCTAGTTAAGATCTATAAATGTGCTAGGAAAATTCTATTTACAAAGTGGAATGTTCTGAGGACGTCCTGTGTAAACATTCTCAGAACGTGTAAAAATAACCTTCGGAAAACCTGACAATGTTGACACAGGACATCGTCAGGACGTTCCACTTTGTAAATTGGACCTTCCTAGGACATATAAAGATCTTAGCGAGGACGTAGAGGGGACATGTGGGCCTTTTCGAGACATCCTCCGAATGTACCGAACGTCCGGAATGTATGTTCTCTGAATATACATGTGGCGTTTTCGTGCTATTTATTAGGATGTGATACGAAAATTTATGTTTTTCAATTTGCAGGAGGAAACGATGCCTACAAATTATCGTTAACAGGGATGAATTGCGTGTATGTTAATTGGACTGTAGCCTGAAGTTGACTCGACGAACGAAGGTCGCCACATATTGTCGTTTCACTTCGCAATTCACACGTTCTAGATAAAATGTTAATTAAACTGCGCTTTCGTTTCATAATTCCATACATTAAATACAGGTATCTACGAGAAATATGGAGTAATAAATACGAAAACTGATAAATGTCGCAATCAGATTAATTGAATATTAAAAAAATTGTTCGTTCAAATAAAATAAACTAACAAGGAAACGATAACTAGTTTCTTTTTAACCTTATAGGTTTGTAAAGAACCTCGATAAAAGTAATTAAAATTGTTCTTCTTTTTTCTAAATTCCGGGTGAAAACCTCATCAAAGTTAAGAACATTGTTACAATGAAAATTAAATGTTTTTTCATGCTTTAGGGATTTGTGTAATGTAATTGTATACGGTTTATAATATAAATAAAAAACATTCTCTACTATCTGCATTTTAGACAAACTTTATTTTTCTAGGAAAACTTTGAAATTATTAGAATTTGTTTGTATGTATTCGATTTTGATAAAAATTCTCTGATAAACATAACGAAGTTGTCTATAGTATTGTGAAATTTTTAAGAACCAAAATTTTTGAATTACAAATATTTCCTTCGATGTAATCATATGAATAAAATAAATGAATAAGCTAAGTAAACTGTGTAAATGAAATAAACAAGTTAAATCTGTAAACTTTACATGAATGAAAAAAATAACAATTAATTAGTGTATTGATTAACAAATCAATAACACAATTGTAAATATACGAAAAACTCATATTTTTTCATATCTACACGTTTCAAACGCATTGTATCCATGGATTGGAATGAAAATATGCCCTCTTTGAAAATAAAGCGTCTACTGACGCGAGAAACTATAATACATATAAAAAAAAGAACAATTTAATACATGTTTCGTTTGTTCAGGAATGTATGTGTCATTCCATTTCTTGGAATGTATCCAGTAAAAATGAGATAAAAATATAATTAGTGGCATTAGTATAATTTATATTTTATGAAAAATTTACACGTCTGTTTTCATTCACACCGATCGCGCGTCGTACAGTTTCACTGAAGCGGGGGTTCCGTTAATTTATTGCCAGGATACCCATTGCTTCGAGATAGAAAGCAGAAACTACGTTTTCCTCGAGTAGCAGAAAAAAAAATTTCACAGACACATGTTGAGTTGACGCTGCTTGGGCCTGTCCGAGCACCATAGCAGAGGCCGGAGCGGACGTTTTGCTACAGGACGCAGGGAACTTTTATACCTGCACACTGAATTTTAACCATTTGAGGAATCAACCAGCATCGCATACCGTAACAGAAATATCTACAACTCGTAAAAGTGCACTATCTGTTTAATTATACGCGTTGAAGTACTCCATCTTATACAAAATACAATGTAACCACCCCAGATTATTTCAATGAGGTGAAAAACAATATCGATAGGAAATTAGAAAAGTAAATCATGATAATATAACATATAAATATAAAATGCAAAAAAAGTATAAATATTTAATTATTTAATTATCAATTATATTATTATTTTTTTATATTTGTGTAAATTATAAATTATCATTGACACTTTGATATTGTGTTTAACCTCATTGAAATAACCCGGAGTGGTAGCGGTACGGTAATCGACCGTAATAGCGGAGCGCCAGGTTCTTTTACCATCTAAGGCTATTTTCACCCCTTCAACGTGGATGAGAGCAGGTAAAAAGGAATACGTATCAAATATTTTTATCAGAACTACAATCTCACAGAGTTGTATAAAAATCGGCGATTGTCAATTCGGAATGTTCCCTTGTGAGTTCTATTCAATTTTTGTTTTTTTTTTTCTATTCAATTTACCGCAAGCTACATATTACTTTTTCCCGGCAATAATTCTGCAAGTTTCCGTACCTACATTTTTTTTCGGGCTTCTTAAAGATTCTGTTTAAAAACATAATTGTGTATTCGTCTTGTTATGTTACACACGATTTTCTTAGATTTATGTTTCATTCATTCATCACTTTAAATAACAAACGAAAGATGATAAAAAGTTCGATTTGTTATGTTTTTCTTATTTGCTATTATACGCGGTTCGGAGCTTCATCGTACTAGCGAAGCGCGTAGCTGCCGCTAGCACGGGAACTCGGCTGGCAAATTCACGCTCTGATTGGTCGGGGTTTTTCGTTAGTATCTCGTTAACAAAGCCGCAGATAACATTTTCGCTAAGGAAAAAGTGGTTTGAAATCATCCCAGCAATCCCTCATTTCCCGGAAGAGAGACATTTTTGAGATACCCTGTACACGTCCGTATCCTTAATAGGATGGCGGATGTTTAAATGATTTGAACGACCTATAGTGCAAGGTCGATCATTATTACATAAAGGGGTAGAAGAACGGCTCTTGTGTCATAAAAGGTGCTCGAAATGGTGTCCCTAATACAATAGTGAATGTTTAGATAATTCCAACGACCTATAGTACAAGGTCATTTGTTCTTACGTAAAGGGGTAAAATGACAGCTCTTGTGTCATAGGAGGTTCTCGAAACGGTGTCTCTTTGCTTCGACGCGATATTGCAATTATCAAATTGCTGAAGCCTCTCATGATGTACAGTGGGTCCACAAAGTATTCGTACACCCTTTAAAACGGAACAACTCTTTCAAAATTGGACCAAGTGACTTGAGTTTCTTTGTGAAGTTTGAAGGACTAGTTTACTAAATGATGTGTTGAAAAAATTTTGAAAAATTTGCGACTTTCCAGAATGTCGAAGAAAATAGTTAATGCTGTTTCTTCCAATTTTTTGATCTGAAAGTGTAATGAAAATTTAATAAATACATTCCAAAGATTTATGTCAATTATATACATGCTGCAACTTGTATTGAAATCGGTTAATACAGAAACGAGTAACAGGCATCGAAGGATGTAAGAATCTTTAGATATACTACAGTTGTAGGTCAGAAGTCGCGAAAAGCTGCGATTTCCAACATTTTGAACCGTTTGTATCTTATAACTAGCATAAATCTAAGCAATGTATTCGTTACATTTTCATTACAATCTCACATAACAAAGTCCGCCCAATTGCAACTTTTTCAACATTTTTTCACTTGGTCCAATTTTGACCGAATTGTCCTGTTTTAAAGGATGTACGAATACTTTTTGGACCAACTGTATGTTACGCACTGCGTGAACCTCCTGAAGCCCTTTACAAATAACTTTCTCTGATTTTATATTTTCCAGTATAAGTGCAACGGCTATTGTTCTTTAACAAAACTTCCTTTCACCTATATGTAAACATTTATTTTCCTCTTCAATCTTCGTGTCAAAAGGTTTAACATTTGGTCGACGGTCGGTATTATCCGCGCATCATTACCCAAACCCGAAACAAAAGAATCATAAACTTATAACCCCTCGAGTACACTCACAAATTCAGCACGGTCAAGTCGAACCTTGACCGGATAGCGTTATAAGTTGCACGTGTACGCGTCGCCTTAAGAGAAAGGTTTCCTCCACCACGACATCCTGAAGAATCCAACGGATTTCTTCCCTTTCAGGCCAACCACTCAATTTAGGCCATTTAGCAACCGCTTTCACCTTAATTTCAGCCAATCAAGCAAAACGTATATTTCCGTTGCTTTTCAAATTCGTCTGAAAGTCTGTCTAACAGCAATATCGAAAGAGTCAACACCAACTCTCTATACTCTATACATTTACAAAACTCCGGAGTAACCGTATAACCTGTATCGTGTATCATACTTCGTCACCTCATTCATCTGTCAATAGTTGTATCAATAGTTTATTTTTTATTTGTTATTATTAAATCCACATATACTGTTTCCGTTTTACTACATTCAAATCTACTATCCTTATTACGTTAATTCGTATTAGGGAATCGCAGCATTTCGGTATCAATAACAATCGTAGCGGATATTTACGACCTCCATTGAATACAACAGACTCATCGTGAGTTCGCGCAAAAACAACGTAAGATCCGTTGTTTTACTCTATTATTTAATATCGAATGACCCTATACTATGGGCCATTGAGATCGTCTAAACATCCACTATTCCACTAGGCATAAAAAAGTATAGCACGCCAATTCCAACAAATAGAGGTCACCTGCAAATCTTTAAAAACACTCCACCGACAAGAAAATTATTACTGGCATATTATGGCCCCTCGGTACCGTACAACTTTTTGAACCGTTATAATACCGAGCGAGGTACAGGTGCATCGCAAGCATCGTGTTTTTCACATGATTTCAAAAGTAAATTCTATTATCTATCATATACACAGCTTAATGGAGGATATAAAGAAGTTTATCTGTTCGTTTTTTCTGCAAGATAATGTTATTTTTATTCATTGGGGTACAATTATACCCAGAAATGTTTATTTTCTAAGAATGTTAATAACCTACCCGAACTAAATATAAGAAACGAAAAACCTGAACTGAGTAACGTCAGAACTGGATAATGTTACCTGTGTAAACGGAATAAAGATAGAAAATCGCGAAAGCTTGTGTACAATGCAATCAGCATATATGTGTAAAACATTCTAAAAATATAACTCTTTGTATCGACTACAAACAATAAATTTATACTTCAGTATGTTGTAATATATTAATTTTTTTATTTAATGTACTTATATGTACGTTCAGTAACAATTAAGACAAAAAGAGCCATGGGGTACAATTGTACCCCATCCGGTATTTAATGTCAGATTTAGACCCCGGTATTATCCTTTCATTATCCAATGAAACCAATTAAAACTACATTACGGTGGAAACGTTTTCCACGGTCCTGTAGAAGTTTAGAGGCCTACCCTTTCCAAATTTCTGTAAGGAGTTCAGGGCTGTGAAAAGTCCTCGTGGTCACCGAAAAAAATTGTGCGAGTTCGCTATGGCTTGTCTACCCACTACAGTAAAGTCTTGTATACATACAGTAGACTCACGTTAAAGTAGCGCTGCGAGAAACGCTACTTATCGTGAGCCAATGGGCACGCAGGATCTCGTGGCAGTTCGGTCGATCCAGCAATTGGATCAGAACTTTGGTTACAGATGGCAACCAATAGTAAGGCGCGCGCACGCGTGTGAGTAATGCATGTGAACTGGGGCGTTTCTACCGCTATTTTAATGTGCGCTACTTTAACGTGCGTCTACTAGTGATGGGCACCATCGACTAAATTAAACTATCGACTAATAACTATTTAATCGCAACATACTATCGACTATTTAGTCGATAGTTTTTAGTCGATTGAAATTTTGCTTTATAGGTTATGTATAGATTATGTCATCAACTTTTCAGCAGCATTGGTGTATTTACCTTTTGGAAATGTATTAGTTCATAGATAAAACTTCAATAATATAAGTGATAAACAAGTTTTTTTAAACAATTACTAATATTCGATTTTTTGTAAGCTATTTAATATTAGCACTTAAAAAATTAACTGCTCTAAATTTTTTATGAAAATCAATTAGGTTATAAGCAATAATTTGCACAGTTCTTGGTAATGCATAAAAAAATATATGGAAAAATTACAATTGGTTTGCATCGCGAAGAAAATAATCAAGATCCAGTTAATAGCGATCAATAGCTCGATAGTTCAAGCGACTAAATTTAGTCGACTGAAAGTAGTCGATGATTACTATCGACTTAGTCGATGGTTTTAGTCGATGGTGCCCATCTTACGTACCCCCACTAGCGTCTATTGTAGTTCTTAAAGTGTGCATGCCCCTTTAATCGCTTAGCAGTATGCTCTAGTATCTATAATGAAAAGTGCCTGTCGTAAATGAATGGTGAAGCGAGCGTAATCGATGATCCTGACAGATGTCCATCTGAAGGACTCAAAATCACGACCTCCTATACACCCACATACCCATTGCAAGAACTACGGTCGACGGAAGAATACTGGGTGAGGCACCTAATTTGACAATTTCAAATTATCGTAAATTACTTAATATATGAAAAAAATGTTTCTAACAACAGTTGCAAAATATCAAAGGGAACATATATGTTAGAATCGTTACATTTTCTTCTACATTCCTTGCGAATAAAGTTTTAAAAGTCACCATGACTTTCTTAAATGGAACATCCTATATTTCTTTACGGAAATTAACTGAACAGGAAAAACAGAGTAAATAAGTAATAAAGTATAACAGGCCTAAAGTGGGTATTTACTGCGATGTTTACGATGAAAGTTTTATTGTAAATGGTGTTTTATGGAATTTTATTAAACCACATACAAAGCATGCAAGAACATCAGTTCACGTGTAACAATTGCTGGTAGTACACTAGAAAATATGTACACATGTGGCATATAAGTATTTTTTATGAACTTTTAACGTTGACTTAATGTGGGATTTCCTACCAATATCAAACGCTTGCGTTTAGGGTAATGATCAGAATCTCGCCTCGGTGCCTTATTCCATCCCTCCCTCTACCTATGTATAGTATTAAGTCCAGCAACATGGTGGTAACTGTGTAAACTTATGCTAAATATGATTTTAACAAGCTGACAAAGTAAACAAAAGCGTTTACACAATTTCAATATAAGTTGCGACAGTTTGTTGTTTCACACACAGTTCACTGTAGCGATTAAAAATATATTTCAAAATCACATTTCAGTATTTACGGTAAATGGTTCTATCATGTTCTTTCTTGCTTTGATGTAGTTTATTGTCTTTGTTTTCATAATGTGTTATTATATAAATTATATTGAGAAGTGACATTGTGTACAATTTCGCCCCCTCCCCTATATTGGTCTTAATTTCGCCCCGGGGATACCTGTGCCTTATGTTGTAAGCTATTTCCGAGCGATGTAACGGGGGAAAATGCATTAGATATACTGAATGTTTCAAATGGTGCCACGAGCTGTGTGCATCTAAACCTCGAACAAGGTAGTTTCTGTGCGATTTCTGCGTACGATTTTATTCTTTAGTTTTTATTTTCTTTTTCCTCAATAAAAACATTATGTTTATATCTTCATAAATAACACATTTTGCAAACTTATAAAAATCAACTATAAAATTTATTTCAACCAACTGTAAGCTGTTTAAACATTAAAACTATGTGGAACAAAATTGGGAACACTTTTTTTGAAAAGTGCAAAATGCATCTTCTTGTATTTCTATTTCTTATTTTGTTTGTGTAAACTTTTATGGAAAAAAGATAATACGGTTTCGTAATTACGTTTTCAAAGTGACTATACATTTTTTGTCAGACTATAATGTAAATTAGTATTCGAAGAAGAGCCAGAAAACTTTTTGGGGAGGGTTTGGGGCCAAATTTAGGCCCCTTACTCTATAATATGGACTGCTAGTGAAGAGAATAAAATAAGAAATATATATAGGGTTATGTACAACAGTATCAGACATAATGTACATACACTTCTATTCATAAGTATTAGGACACTTAGCGGGCATACAGTAAATGTTACAAGGCATTACGAGATTTCTGAAAGTCCAAAATAAATATTGTTTAGGGAATATTAAAGCCCAATGGATAATGCTTATGATACTACAAAGTAATAAACGTTGTCTAAAGTACATCATATTCACGAAACATCACATACTTTTTATACAGACGGGGTGTCCTAACACTTATGGGCAATAGTATACGGGGTGTCCCAAAATAAGTGAAAACCCTTGAAAGGACTGATTCTTAGGATGATTTAAAACAACTTTTTCCTTAGCGGAAAAGTTCTCCGAGGCTTTGTTAATGAGATATTAACGAAAAACCCTGATCAATCAGAGCGGGAGTCTACCGGCTGAGCTTTCACGGTAGCGTTGGCTACGCGCTGCGCTTGTAGTACAAACAAACAAGTCGGTAGGCATTGAACAGAACTGCGTAGAATAGCAAATGGAAAATTATCGAATGAATATGAAAAGTTCGATTTTATTTGTTACGTCGTTTTCATTTGCTTATCTACATAGTTTCCTTTAATTCATGTCGGCTTGCTTGTTCGTAGTACAAGTGCATCATCTAGCCAAGCTACCACGGGAGCTCAGCCGGCAGACTTGCGCTTTGATTGGTCGCGGTTTTTCGTTAATATCTCCTTAACAAAGCCTGAAGAATTTGGTCAGGAATGAAGAAATTGTTTCAAATCACCTCAGGAATCACCCCTTTCGAGGACTTACTCCTAGTTTAGGACACCCTGTATATCCTCTCGACTTATTTTTTAAAATTACCACTTTGAGGACTGTCCGATCGTTTCAACGGCCCCCTCTATTTTCACCGTTTATTCATTTTCGCGCAAAGTAATTCGAAATTCTATTTTTTTTATTACGAAACCAAACAATTTGAAATAACATCTACAAATTCAGCTCGCGTGATTCAATAGTAACGAAACTCTCAACGATCCATTGGAACTTTACTAACACTGTTACACAAAAATCCCTCTCAATTCTTCAAATCCGCGACTTCGTCTCGAAGGCATACAATTCTGAATGCAATGTAAACGCATTTGCGTGAGTCTACTGTCGATCAACAAAGGTTTACTTTCCGAGGTTTTGGTCCAGTTATTTCCGCCGACGATTTCAGTCCAGACTCGATTTGTCGGTAGATTACACCTCAATGCCGGTGGCATCAGTTTCGAGAATCCATTAACGCTTTACCGGCCTCCATTTAGAGGGTGATTCCTTTGCAAACATTCCTCGAAGTACTCCAGATCACTGTGCTCTGTCGGGAAACATAAGAAGACTTTGTATTAAAGTTGTCTACAGCAGACCGTGCTACTGGTTTAAGTGGAACGCAAGACGAGCTTGTTAGTTGAGCATCAACGGCACGGTTAAGCTTTACGACAGAATTTAAGGCTACTTTTACAACAAACGGCGGTAGGTAAAGGGTCAGTAACCCGTATGATATAATGCAGTAGATTTCCAGTATGTATTAGAAATGTCTAGGGGAGATTGGGTAGGTTTGGGTTAGTTTTCAATTAATTTGTAGTAGTGATTAAAATGAAAGAGAAACACGGTTTAAATCTGAAGAATTGTAATCGATAAGGTCTTACCATTGATGTTCCATCATGGTTTCATTTTATTATTCCAAAGGAAACTTTAAAAACATAATAATTCTAAAACTAGTTATTTGGCCCATACCTCCCTTATGGGGGGAGTTATGGGTTAGATAGTGGGAATAAATGGGTAATTGAATTTTGGTATTGTTTTTGCAGTAGATATAGAAAAGTTTAATGTATGTATATATTTATTACCTACAAAGTGATTATACATATCTACTAAGTAATGAAATGAAAAAATGAAGTAAAGACTCTGAATTACTCTGAAGGAATAACATGGTAAACATAAAATAAAGACTGTGATGCAATAACATAATATACATAAAGATATTGAAAATTGTTAATTCAATTTTTAATGTAAAAAATAGTAGCGGAAACATTTCATTTAAAAAAATGGGAATGTTTTAATCGACCCAAGCCGCACACTACGGACCCATTCCTCCCACATCCGAACGTTCATAGTAATGCACCATTGTTACTTGAACCTCGTGTTTTAGGTTACAATTTGTAATGTATAATTATTGCTGAGACATACGGTCGTCCATTAAAATTTTTATCGGCCATCTCATTGCCGTTTTAAGTTCATGTACACTGTTAAGGTCTCCTGACCTTAACCAAATAGAAAATTTATGGGGACAACTGGTACATGATGTTTATGAAGATTGGCGCCAATTGAACAGTGTAAATGAACTCAAAACGGCAATGAGGAACGCTTGGAGTTGCGTTACGGATCGGCAACTTATGAACTTCGTCAACTCTATGCCAAAGCGAATCAATCTTCTAAATAAAAGAGGCAGAAAGACTATAAAATGTTAATTTTCATTATATATTAAACTCTTGCGTATTAACACTGTACTTAAGGGGGGAGACTTCTTTGGGGCCAACTCCGAATCGACCGAAGCGCTGATATATACAATCGGATGCTAGCGGAAACACATAATTGATATTTGGGACACCTTGATAATACGACATCTAACGGCAGTACCTACAAATACATTTTGTTGCCGGTAACCATCAAGTTGGGTGTGTGTATTTCCTACGCAAAGACAGTGTTGCCGGACAGTATCGATTTTTCTGACGCTGTTGCCTCATGTCCCGCGTGACGATTCTGCCCGTCAGGAGAACGATGAACGATGGAGATTTGAATTCTCGCCGAACGTAGGAAAAGAATGGCGCGACCGAAAGAGTTTCGAGTATATAACAATATTTAAGTACTAATGTGTGCCACGTGTCCTAAATTAGCCCCTTGAGGAGTTTTCCGGTGACGACGAAAGGACCTCCCGATCGGGAAGGGTCATTCTTCGGTTCAAGACGATTTAGAAAATATGTTTGAGATATATCACCATAGTTTGCGTTACGCATTTCCTCTGTAATTCTATTCTGCTTACATACAATCTCTTATAATCAAAGACATCGAGTAAATCTTCGAACAACTTTTGCAAGTATGAATAACCGCGCTGCCGAGCGATGATCGCCGAAGGTTAAAGACCGACGATTATCCATCGGCATACAATGTAAACAGACGTAGATGAGATAAGGAATGACGCTCGAATGAAAATTTAAACTTTTACAATTTGCAATATATATTAATGAAAAAGTCATGAATGAATTAAAGAGATTCTCCCGATTAAAATGCGTCCAAATTCGAGTGTAATTGAACAATTTTTACTCATACGTAATGTTGCGGATAAAAATGATATATTATTGAAAATAGTCCAAACGATGTCGTATTTGGACTCATTACCACCGACAGAATCTCCTTAGTTCATTCGTGACACTTTAATGAATATATACTGAAATCTATAAAAGATTAAATTTTTATTCAAGCGTTTCATTCCTTGTCTATTTACACTGTATTCCGATCATCGGTCGCTGGTCTTTTACGATCAGCCCTCAGCCCCTCGGTCGGCGCTCAGTAGCCCGTTTATTCCTGCTAGCCAAAGTTAGTCGAAGGAACAGTCAAGCGACAATGTCGACACGTGCGCTTCCCGTTCTTTAGCCGAAGATGAGCTGAGGCAGACAAAAAGTATAAAAGGCCGCGTATCGATGTGATTCATACTGCACTATCCAAAATTCTATGCTGCTTATTTATTCACGGTATATTACAGTCTAGTCTGTATATACGAACTAAAATATGATTTAGAATGTTACGAGCCTGGCCTAAGCGGCTGCGAGAGCCGAGAAAATGACGGGTTTGGTTTTTTGGAGTTTGTTATGTGGATGAACCTGTGCCTATTTCATCACAGGGCGCTACTGGGATAGGTTGTCATGGACGAATCCGAGCCTATTTCATCTCAGGGAGTCACTAGGATGGTTTAGACGTCGTGGACGAACCTGTGCCTATTTCATCACAGGAAGCCACTAGGATAGATTTTCATGGACGAACCCGAGCCTATTTCATCTCAGGGAGCCATTAGGATTGTTAGTATGGGCCTTGTAACTTTTAAGAATTCGGTACACTTCGAGCGGTAAAAGTGTGCCTTTGTGGGTTCGCTTCTAGCTGGGAATTTAGATGTTATTCTAGAGTTGAAATGAACTACACTGAATTATAATTATATGAACGTATAAAAGTATATTCAATAAAGTAAAGGTTTTACAAATGGTACTTAAAGTGTAGTCGCGGAAGCTAATTCCAACGTTCTCGGTTTTCACGCACTGAGAAATGCGGGGAGTTATTATACAGAGTTTAGCATACTTTTAGAAATGCTTGACAAGGACTTTAATACCCGATCTCACTAGCTAGATTTCTGATATGAGTATGATCCGCAGATGAGCTGTACACGTCCCTTTTTATATCCCGAAAATCGAGTCTAAAAGTAGTGGGAGACACGCCTGTTCTCAACGGAAACTGGTTTCCAAGAAAATCTGGCCACGCCATAACACCCCATGGGCAATTACGTAATCTGACCGGATGCATTCCATCTCCCGATAAGGTTAAGAGGTCACGAGAGTGTCTTCGTACGTAACAACGATATGAAACTGCCCGCGCGAGAACGTGTACGTCAGCTAATTATCCATGAAATGATTTGAATGTTTATGAGAAGTTAAGGATTAGTCTAGAGTCTAGATAATTGAATTTTAATGGTTTAATTGTAATTAGTTGTTTTACATTGCATAAGAAAATATTTGACAAAATATGCACAAAGATAGTAACAGACACTTTTTTCAACTTTTTTATCTTAGCATATAATGAACATTTGAAATATGCCTCTTGTACACTTATATGTATATCTAAGAAAAAGAAAAGTGAAACTATGATGTTACAGTTTCTTTATTATCATAACTAAATATATCATCACTATCTATGTATATATATCAATAATTCCGCTTAATAACAATAGGGAAATCGAGAGCTGATTTTATGACCGCTCTAGTCGACGTCCAACGAAACAGTGTTCCTGTGTCTTCGTTTTCGATCATCACCCGATGGTGACTTTCAGAGTGACCTAGATCAGGCCACCATTATCGGGCCCAGTCATAACAAAATTCGTAGGTCAAAGCAAACACGCTACGGGGAGCGAAGTAGTAAGAAATCTTCAGGTTTATAAGTCGAACGTACGAGGTTTTTAGTTTTGTAACTTATTTGTCACTCTAACTTATAACTCTAACCACTTTTAATAGTTTTTAACTTATACCCTGCAATTTTCAGCGTATATGTATCTTAATTAAGTGTATAAGAGGTATTTGTTAAATTTTCATTATAGGATCATGAAAAAGAAATGAAAAAAGAACTTCTTTAATATTTTTACTATTTTCTTCGTTATTTCAGCAATTGTATTTTTTTCGAAATAACGAAAACACGTCGTCTAATAACTTAATCCTTCAAGCTTCTCAAAAAAACTCAAGTCGTTTGGTCCAATTTTTAAAAAAGAGCGTGTATTCGCTTTTGCTCCTTGCTGTATGTATTTTTGTTTGATGCAAACACACAACTGTGATGAAGATTTGAAGTACGGTAGATGTGTCTGTCATGAGAAAAAAGGAAGTGCGTAGTGGAACAGGTGCGGGCGTAGCGAACATGACATGCTCAATACGCATGCGACAGCAATCAGTTGTTAGTACAAAATTTATCTCCGCTGGGCGACGAATGTAAAATTGACAGAGCGTATGTGATTAACACTAGGTTTACGGGACGCGTCATTTTGACGCATTTCGAATACTTTCTAACCTCGAAATTCTCTATGTAGTATACCTATCTCTATAGCTATGCATTAATTTCAGAGATCATAAATTGTGTATTATATAATATAAGTTGTTTTTTAAAGAAAATCTGCGGGTTCGTTGACGCGTGCCGTGGAGGTACGTACACGATAAATGTCCGTAAACCTAGTGTTAATTGTGTTCCTTTTGTGTCCCTTTCATGAAATATTTGTGTAACTATATAACACATGCGTCAATTATGTCAATAAATGATAAGTAAATATTGTTTCTCGGGAATATCGTTTCAAGTATTTCGTATGTAATTTCATTAATTAAAAAAATAAGCATCATTGCAAGCAAGAAAAAAAAGGTTCATCCTTGCACACATTAGTACGTATTGTTTAATTCTAGGATTTCTTTCTCTCGCGCCGTTTTTTTCCTACGTTCGGCGAGAAGCGAAATTTCGCCACAAGCCGTAGGCCGTAGGTGTTCCGTCGTTCTCGTGACAGGCAGAATTGTCGAATGGCAACAGCGTAACAAAACAATCGATACAATCCAGCACGTGTTGCGAGGTTACATTTACCGACTCCCTTTGTTTATCGATGCTCATGGAAACGCAGGCCAAAGTGACTAACAAATACCGTAGACGCCTCTAGCGGAGAATCCTTGAACCATACCACTATTTATTTCTGAGTCTGAACACTTGAAATCGTAGGAACCAAAAGGTGACTTCCAGGAGTGATAAAGTGACTCAAATCGAATTTCCACGATAGTGTGATAGTGGCGTACAGGGTAGTCTGCTCTGCTTCTAACGAGAAAATCATTAAATCGTGAGATATTTGACAAAATGTGACTTGAGCAGCCATCTTGTGTGTTTTCATCAGCATCTATCACAATCGCACACTTTCTAAAATTCTAATTCTTTCAATTTTACGTATTTATTGGTATTTATACGGACCAAACCACCCTGTAGTGAAGTCTACCCGTGAGTTTTATACCCGTGAAAAGTGCATTTGTGCAATTATCGAGGCTCATTTTGATTCCTACGAAATCGAATATCTCTCTCGTGCATCACGTATACATACACGGTTCCCGTTGATTGTGTGAGTGCACGAACACAGCGCACGGACCACGGAGTCTCCCCTCTTACCCATTTCTGTAACAAGTGAACCTATCATTTATTAACAGTCAAAAATTGGCTTCATTCAGAAAAAAATGTCTAGTTTCGTTTTGACACGATATCCTTCGATAATACTAAGCAGATAAATTAGTTGGTATAATTGTGCCTAATACCTTGAAAATGTTTGATTGATTGATGCATTTGTACATGAGTTACGACCATAACTGTGACTACTTAGACCTATCATTTCTTAAAACATGTAACTGTATTTACTACTGAAATTATTCACATTTACTGATTAAAATTTAAATTGAAGAGCTTGCTGCTAAAAGATGAAATTGTATAATCACTGGCATAACTAGGTAGGGACAGGTTGAGCCTCTCCCCCCCCCCCCCCCCCTCCTTCTGCCCCAAAATACGGTCTGCCCCCCAACCGCCCAGAAATTATTAAAATATCTAAAAAAAACTATTCGTCAGTTGGTAACATGTTATGCTATAAAAAATAAATGCTTGGGCCGAAATGTAATACGCAACGCAACTAAGTGCATAAAATACTACGAAAGCTGGTAAAAATGGTATTAGAATTAAGCTGTTTAATTTTTCCATTCTACTTAACTAATAATCCTGCAACGTCCATTGAAGGATTGAATGGAATTAAGGAAACTAGCGCTCATGAATGTGAAAAATATTTTTGCAAAAAAAAAACAGGACATTGAAGCTTATATATGATACATTTTAATTATAGGTATCTGCACATAATGTACTCGTGATTTTAATCAATCTCAAATTTCTTTTATTGTTAAGAATTATGTTTATATTCTTCTATTCTTAGTTTTACTGTTAAATAAACATGTAAATAGTTATTGCAAAATGTGTAACTTTATTTTGTGCAACCCACGTACGTGAAATAAAATACGTACAGGTGCCTGATAGGGAATGTTATGGGCGAAAGTCATGGGAACCGCTCCCTCCCCCTCCCCGAAAAAAATTCTAGTTACGCCAATGTGTATAATGCAAATTAAGTGTCGTCCTGTGGAATACATTATATACGTCGTGTGAATTTTTCCGAGTGAACCGAAGTAACTACAGACAAAGATATACTGTATGCTGTTATAATTCCCCGCTTAGGATGGTTGAACATTCTGGTAATTATAATAGTATTGTATTATCCTGATCTCAGAATTCTCGACATCTCGTAGTTACTCATTTAAGACTTGTAGTTTATGATCTGTAATAAAACAATCTAGAAAATGAGAAAAATATTTGTATAATTGCTAACAAGTCCAATATTTTCAAGTTTATACATATTTTTTATAGCTTTTACATTAGGTAATTATTATATAATTACACATCTAAATTCTCCTATAATCTCTAGATGCATGATGTTAAAATTTTACGTACACACTACGGTCCAAAATTGGCCATTTTCTACGATCATTCTTTTTTTTCTCAATAGAAATGTCAACATTGTAAATAACAAGATAATAAATCTGCATAAAAATGTATAGTTTTCGAGCGATTTGTTCATATTTGTTCACTTTAATCGTAATACACATGTAAACTGTACAAAATATTTCACTCAACGTGCACACGATGTGGATACCACTGAATGCTTTATATCATAGCTAAATTAATTTCACGTTGGAAACTGTTGGCTTCCTGGCAATACTGTTTAACTTCCAAAATACGAACGTTGTTCGTTGTGATTGTAAAAGTAATTTGCGTAGTGTCAGTGAGTCATTTTGTAAAGGTAATTTTCTAATTACGTTTCTATGTATCCATACTTATGTATATGAAAGCATGTTGATGACGTGCTGACATAAGGGAATGTTAAATGAATATTCACAGTTATTAATAATATTGTCTAAATATGTAGGGGAGAGTGGGGTAAATCTGGGACCTTAAGAATAATACGTCACAATCTGAAATTCATGAAATGAAAAAGCAATTGAAATTGTAGTTTATTAAAGGAATCACTTTACTGAACAATAGCTTATATTCAATTTTTGTAGAAAAAAGAAAAAGCAAAAAATGGTAATTTTAAGTACAGGTTCAAATATACGATATTTTTAATTGCTCAGTAATTCAAAAACTATCAATTCTTTAATACCTTCGCAAACATCTTCAGATACAGGCAGAAAACTTTAGAAGACACGTACGGTCGTGAAAGCGTTAAACTTCTGTAAGAGTACTTCCATGAACTGTCAGTATATAAATACGTGTATTTATGTACTTGCAAGTTTTGTAACAGAATGAATTTCACCTCAGGTACCGAATACCGAAATATTTCGAGCTTTCAAACTTACAATTGTATGAATCTTTAATAATTTTAATTATTTACCGTTATCTGATATCGACACTGTTGTGAATATCATAATATATACTGGTGTGTTCTACTTTCAGGGAATATAATTTCAAAAATATAGAACTTTAGACTTTCAAGAAGAATGTGTATGAGAAAAATGTATCCATTAAAATGAATTAAATAAATTTTAAACAGATTAAATAAATTCAACATTTGTTACAATCTGTACGTATCTAGTGCTCAGATGACTCATTCATCTCAACCCACTGTACTTAGACACGTGAAATTTGGACAGTATACCTCTTTTATGACATAAGTAAGAAATAAGAAAGGAATTTTAGAAATATGGACTTTAAAGAGGTGAAAAAAGGGTCAAACGTTTTTTTTTAAGGAATAAAAATAAACACGTGGTTGATCGTTTTTCCAAATTCAACCCTTATAGGGGTGAAAAAGGGGTATGTTGTTTTCTCATAGTATAATACTTACATTAAAAATACTGTTTACAGACATCGTATTTGTTTCGAGTACTTGGAGTATTGCCCGCTGCCGCGATGGTTCAATGCCCAAATACCACAGTTAGCGGATCCGGCTGACACCAACACAATCATGTTTAGTAGAAACTGGTGATTGTAGAAGAGTCCGGTGTTACAAAGTTTTGTGATCAGGGTACGAAAATCGAGAAGATCGAGTCGTTCATGGAGTTCTGAATCGTTCCAAAAGTTCAACTACATAGAGAAAATTGTTAGAACTATAATAGCTACTTTGCATATTGACGCCATATCCCCACTCGACGTGAGAGATAAGGAACTCGCTTAGCAACGGACACCAGTTAGCAATTTACATTCTATATTCTGCATTCTATCTTCGGCAGTCCCAGTACCCAGTCTCCGACATTCAATATTCAGACATTGTATTTACAATTCAGTGATACCGTAAATAAAGTGTTCTTTTTTAAAAACACCAACCACGCTATCTCGTCCGTATCCATATACAGGGTGTTCCACGTATGTATCGCCTCGGAATTGCAAGACTTTCCTTGAACTTTACAAAACATAGTGTCAACAAAAGTTGAACTATATTTAAGCGTCCATAATTTTCTTATATCAGAATTTCTTTATCCGCATTTTTTTGGAAAAATCGATGTTACCTTTTGTTTTTGAAATGAAACTAGTATTTGTATTAAATTTATCATTAGGACAAATCGTGACAAATCCAATGACTATAAGTACGTTATATGAAAAAAATAGAAATAACGTTAAAAAAGTCAACAGAAGTTGTAAAGCGTCGTGGTACATCAAAGCGGTCGCTTCAGGAACCATTGAACGCTCAAAGATACAAATATATCTTAGCGTTGTATAAATTCTGTCAACTTTTTTTACGTTATTCGTATCTTTTTTATTACGTATGTATATAGTCACTGGATTTCTTATAATTCATACTTATAAGAAATATTTGAAAAATGCGGCAGTTTCATTTAAAAAAACAAAAAATAATATTCATACCCCGAAGAAAACGTATATAAATAAACTTTGATTTATAAAAGTTGTGCATTATTAAATATAGTTCACCTTTTGTCAAAATTTCAATATTCAAGTTTCTGTAAAGTTCAAAGAAGTTCCTAAAATTTCGTGGCGACACTTACATGGGACACCCTGTGTATAATTACATAGCGTATAAATTTTAGATTTCCTTGCAAACGAAACAATCCCCTCAAATTCGTAATACACACAAATAATTTTGACATATTTTTCATCATGTTTCCAATTTCATCCGTATCCGAGGTATTTTGGCGTATAATGTGCTCTGTATTGATACTTGACACTTTTCAGATTTAACATATAATTTTTTCTTTGTAAGTAATAATGGAGCAGTTACCAACATTTACCTACATTTTGCAGATGTTGTACCAATTTACAGCTCTACCTCTACAAAATGTTGTTTGGTGACATAATATCGGTATTAGTAGAATTTATCTTTAAAAAATTAAAAGCACGCAGTTTGTCCCAAAAGTTTTCGAAATTAAAACAGCAATTTCTTATATATCACGTTTTTTTGTGAAAAATTATTGAAAGTAGTTTCCACCTGAAATGTTTTTTTTTTATTATTATTTATGCAAATACTGGAAATAGTACAGGTAATTGTTCTTCAAGATGGCAAAGGAAGTAGTCGTCGAAGTCTCGTGAATGTCAAAATGATTTTAAATTGTCATTTCTTTGTGTTCGTTTTCAATGTGAGTAGCAGAAATTAGTTTGATGTAGCTGAATTAAACGAATACGGTGGATAATCATACAGTAAGGTACCTTTCGAGACCAAAATGTTGTGTAAACTCATGACGACTCGTGAAACCAAAAGTTTCAACCGTCGTGTTTTCCACCATCTTCAAAAATAATTATCAGAGCCATTGCCAGAGTTTCGAGAATCATTGTCAACATTATGTCTCTTTAAGAGAAAATTATTTTTAATATTTGTTAATGAAGACCGTCACCATTGTATGGAAAACTGTTGTGTTAAATAAATTTTGAAAACTTTTGGGACAGACCGTGCAATTATATAAAAATATCGATATTTTATAGCTACCTGTAATACCATTTCTACCTTCGTTCTATCCATTATGTCGCGGCTGACGTTAAAAGTTTAATTGTTTGAATTCGACGTTTGGCTGGACGCCGCACAAATACCGACCATTTCCCTGACTAATGTTCTTTTGCGGCGGAAACCTTTGAATTGCAAGAGCAGGAAGCCATTCCTTTGTCGTTAGATTATCAGTCTCCGTTTTCAACAGGTACTACTCGAAATCCTCTAGGAATTTACTAAATTGTTCCACGCGACTGCGAGTTTTCTTTTTTCCAGGGTTTTAGCCCGGGTTTGTTAATCATTTGGTTTTTTCGTCTGGAGTACTGCCGATGACTCACATTTCGTCCCGTAGTTGGGATTATTACAAACCGGACCGTGGATGTTTGTACTGTTGGTGGATATAATGAGGTCGTTAATTAAAGCAGCAAAGGTTAAACCACCTTGATGTGTTCAGAAAATACCGTATTTTTGGGAATTTACTATTTTTAACAAAGAAAGGCATGGAGGTGTCCCCCTCTGCTTTTGATGAAACTTCGTACGATTGTTAAGCAGGCAAAAATAAGAGGCACGTATTTTTCTATCGGCTAAGATGTGACTTTAAGGGGTGAATGCACCCTTCAAACTTTCGGCCAGGACGTACTATCTTGAAAACCAGAACAGATAAATGAAAACTTCTAATGAGTGAGTTTCATAGTCTCTTATGTACAATAATATGGTGCTAACAAATTTTTATGTTTATAACAAAATAGTTTTTAATAACGTTATTTTACAACTTATTCAAATTTACATAATGACAACATGTGATGAGCATTTCATTCCAAACCTATTGGTATATGTATTGGTATCATTCCCTCTTACATTTTCGCAGATTTTTATTATTTATATCCCGTACGCACACTCGCCGTCACCACGCGATACTAAATCGAATCGTATTGAATGATACTACATTATCAACCAACGTTATCTATACACGTGAGTGAAAAACAACTATTTTTGCGATATATAATAGTTAATTTGATTAAATTTATATTGCATGACAAAAAACAGTTAAACTATGTATGTATACGTACTCCAAAGAAGACGGATTAAACTGATAACACTGTCCAACAAATTTTAATCTTACTTCTGTATCACAATATCCACTGAGTGATCCTTGTATAATTTCTCGTCCTAAACACGAATCCACAAGCAGACTCGCTCTATCACCCTCAGGTTTTGAAAAATACGAATTTTTGTTATTGCCCGAAAACGTACGATTTCGGGCAATACTGAAGTATTATGTGACAACTAAAAACGCTAGGAAGGTCAGTTTAGTCTTAAAAAATAGAGGAGAGTTACCTGATTATATTAGTGGATACAGTTGTTACATTTTATTCTTATGAATTATAAGTAGATGTCAAAGTTTAAAAAAGAGTCGCCGCGCGTACATTCTGCGCACTATTTTTGTCTTTTTACGAAAAATTACTTTATCCAGTACGAATTCGCTACACAGTATCGAATTCTGCAGAGCTTTTTGATGAAGAAACCATCCGAAAAAAGTGTCGAAACGGTTTTGTATTCGGAGACGTCGAGAAAATATCCGTCGAGAACGTGTGCGCGGCGTTTTGCCGCTACATCTTTTATTCGTTATTCGAAACTCTATTTTGTTACGTATGAAAAATTTACTCCCATGCTTCTCGCTCCAAGTCTCCAAGCTCGTATCCGGCAAAAGAACAAGTCCTTACATTTCATTACCTCTCGAGTAAGCGGGGGAATAGAACCCCGTTCCCACGGCGTAGGAACCAAAAAACTAGGAAGCGTGACGCAACCTCAATCGTCGAAGGTTTGCTTATATGGAAATTTCATAGCATCCCCACCAATTTCTAGGCGTATATAAACCCATTGATTTCAACCCTCTGGGGATCAGGACAGTACCGTCGCCTTTAGAGTCACGTCGGGTCACGTTCTTGTGAGTTGGTCATTACGTTAGTGAGATCGGGCCAAAGTTCTCTTTCAAATTCAGTTAACCTTGTAGTAAACCGCGAAGACTGTGTCTGTAATCCGATTAGAATTATTTATCCGACAATATTTATTATTTTCTTATTACTTCACACGCATTTTATCGCGAAAACACTACACAGCTCATTTGTAACCAAAGACTGATTAGATAATATACGGTTTCCTTTTATAAATCTGTGTAGTTAAATTTGAACCCATAACATGATCCAGAAATCATTAGTATTATCGATATATTAGTTTCCTCTAGTTAAGAATACTATCAGGTCGACCGTTCCCACAACAAAAAAACTTTACCGCTCGAGTTGTATTAATTATTAATTCAAAAGTTACGAGGCACCAACTAACATTTCCTAACGTCTCCTTGATTTCCGATCAGGTTCGTCCGTGCATTACATTTATCCAAGAGTATTTCAAACCCAGTGGCTCCCCGATTTCGCATCGGGTTCGTTCACGAGTTTCACCTTCCTGCGGCTCCCTGATTTCGCATCAGGTTCGTCCGCAAGTGAATCCATTCCTAAAGGTTCCCTGATTTCGCATCAGGTTCATCCTCGCTTTCAAACATCCTAGCGGCTCTCTGGCTTCGCGTCAAATTCGTTCGCGCACCTTACTAACAAACTGATACCATATCCTTCGAAAACCTACACTCGCCGACCTATCGCGTTGCTACGGCCCGGGCTCGTGATAATTTAAATAATGAATTTATCCATCTCTGTTCCCAAATTGCTGTTTCGACGATAAGAACCTGTAGGCAAATTTTAACGCCTGACTGATTTTCCGATCTCACCAGATCGATTCTACGAGTATCTAATTTCTTATTATTATAAATTGACAAAAATAAAAGTTTAATAGATATGTACTTTGTATGTTGAAAGTTTCATTAGGATAATAATAACATAAAAGTGTTATTCATAGTACTGAGTTGCGTATTGTGCTAAATTCGATATTTTCTTATTTACCAGGTTCCTTAAGGAAATATTACGAAATTATAATAAAAAAAAGTATTATCATATAATAACTCATAATTTCAACATTCCTTTCAGTTACAAATTAGAAATGCAAACAAGAAAATGTGAAAGAAATATATTCCCTCTTCTTCTTATTTTGAAGCCCCTAAAGTCCTTAAACCCTACTTTTTATCACCTTATAAGCATTATATTGTATAATAAAGTGTAGTTTATTGTGAGTTTAAGGATTGTTTATTGATAAAACTTTTCTAACGGTTTACCCTCGTGACGAACTCCAAGGAGCTGCGTTTTGAAAAAACGTGCTGGAAATCTGGATTAGATTCCCAATGTTCGACTTTATCGTTCGTCAGGGTTAAGTGTTGGGCACGTTAACATTCGCCGTGTTAAGTATGCAGACTGCTGCCTTTACGGACTACAGGCATTCCAGATTTACTCCGTAATTAAACCGATGTTACACTTATTCAGAGTGGTTGACACGGCTACTGGAGACTAACGACCGAACGTTTCACTTAAATCGAGTATGTTCATTCGTGACGGACGTTCATAATCCAATTTGCGAATGGCAGGTTCGGCTAAATAGACTATCGATCAAAAGTTTGGAAGTGATCACATTTTTTAGTTAAACGAATACGTAATCCGTTGTTAGTACGTTGAAAGTAACCGCTGGTAAAAACAACGGTGTTACGTACGAAGACACTCTCGTGACCTCTTAACCCTATCGGGAGATGGAATGCATCAGGCCAGATTACGTAATTGCCCATGGGGTGTTATGGCGTGGCCAGATTTTCTTGGAAAACAGTTTCCGTTGAGAACAGGCGTGTCTCCCACTACTATTAGACTCGATTTTCGAGATATAAAAAGGGACGCGTACAGCTCATCCGCGGATCATATTCATATCAGAAGTCTAGCTAATGAGATCGGGTACTAAACTCCTTGTCAAGCATTTCTAAAAGTAAGCTAAACTCTGCATAATAACTCCCCGCATTTCTCAGTGCGTGAAAACCGAGAACGTTGGAATTAGCTTCCACGACTACACTTTAAGTACCATTTGTAAAACCTTCACTTATTTGAATATACTTTTATACGTTCATATATTTATAATTCAGTGTTGTTCATTTCAACTCTAGAATAACATCTAAATTCCCAGCTAGAAGCAAACCCACAAAGGCACACTTTTACCGCTCGAAGTGTACCGAATTCTTAAAAGTTACGAGGCCCATACTAACAATCCTAATGGCTCCCTGAGATGAAATAGGCTCGGGTTCGTCCACGAAAATCTTTCCTGGTGGCTCCCTGTGATGAAATAGGTACAGGTTCGTCCACGACTACCAACCTCCTAGTGGCTCCCTGTGATGAAATAGGCACAGGTTCGTCCACGACGTCTAAACCATCCTAGTGGCTCCCTGAGATGAAATAGGCTCGGTTTCGTCCACGACAACCTATCCCAGTGACTCCCTGTGATGAAATAGACACAGGTTCGTCCACGTAACAAACTCTAAAAAACCAAACTCGCCATTTCCTCGGCTCTCGCAGCCGCTTAGCCCTGGCTCGTAACAACGGTTATTACAATTTTAACAAGGTTGTTGAAATAACTTTTCTAACTATATTTCATAAAAATTGTTTATTTTGTCGGATATTGCTTGTATGCGTGTTCTGTTATTTGTGTATGTGTGTGTGACGCACAACTGTGAGAGTTTGTAAAGCAAGATGAAAACATTTAGATAAAGAATATTGTAAGAAAGTAATAACTAGAATTCACAAAATTTGTTTGGTAGATATTACAAATAGAGATGGTGATTTTGATTATTATCATTGTTGTTGTTATTATTATATATACATATGTATATGTAGATATACATATAGTATGAGCATTTGTAGCGGCCAACGGCACGTATAAAGAAAGAACATTTGGCGTGCAAATGGTTGGCGAGTTTTATGATACCCGCACCAGCAGAGCTATTTTTGAGAAAGCCGTTTTCTTTCCGCTTTCATTTGCAGTTTTATACGATGCACATTTTTGCCTTTAGAAACTTTCGTCAAGGGCCTCAATAGCTAAGCGGGTGTCATAAACCTCGAGTTTCCGAAGTGTTGCGAAGCGGGGCCAGATGACCGGCGATCGGCCACGTCACGCGCCTTGGGGACCTGGAGGAAATTCCACTGCAGTTGCCAAACCTCCGCCATGAGTCTCACTCCCGCCAAGTCACACCCCTGTTCCGGAAGCAGCGCGCTAAGGGCGCAAGGAATAGGTGGCGTGATTGGGAATGTTAGGAAGCGCCTGATTGGTTAATGCCTGCACGCTACATTAACCAATTAGGAAAACTTCCGGGTTTTGTGAGCTTCCCGAAAAGAAGAAGCGTCGGGAGACTTGATTTGTATCTCAGACAACGTCAAGAGCAGTACTTGAACGAATCGTGACCGCACAAACGATAAATAAATAAATAGCCGAATTACTGTGTAGTTTAATTAAACACAGCATAATATCCTTCACATTTATATATAATATAAAAAAACTTTTGTACTGACCCAATACTAAAATCAACAGACAATAAAGGAATTTTGAAAAATCTGCATAAGTAGACTGTCAATTTTATACAATTACAGCACACGCGAGTTTATAGAGCACAACAAAACATAAATCTTAGTAAGAGTTTAATACATGATTGTCGCGTCCGTCCGCGTGGATTTCTCTTTCGAATCCGCCTGGAGTTGTAAATT
This sequence comes from Dufourea novaeangliae, assembly GCF_001272555.1. Lineage (NCBI taxonomy): Eukaryota > Metazoa > Arthropoda > Insecta > Hymenoptera > Halictidae > Dufourea > Dufourea novaeangliae. The sequence goes on along the minus strand of NW_015374186.1, from coordinate 40,948 downwards.
CCAGGCTCGACCGTCGTGGTACGCGTCCGGTTGCGACTGTTGCCCGCCAAATTAATATTAGGCAACTGTTTCAATTTCTCTAGTGAGAAAAACGAATAATTGCTCGACCGTTGGAGCTGACGAATCGTGATGCGAATGTTGTCGAATGAATTCGATTACGAGTTAATGCGAATGAATTGAGTCCGTTTGACTCTTGTCGATACGAGTACGTGAATGTCTTGAGTCCGTGTGACTCTTGTCGAACGAGTGTGTTTTGCGACCCAATGTTTGCGAACGAGTGATTCTAATGAATGTTTTCGACTGAACTGAATCTTTTCGACTGTCTGTTCGAGTTTCGTGTGACGTCGCGCTTCCTCAAAGTTCGATGAAGGCGTAATCAAAACTCGCCTCCTTATTGGTGATGCCCTGAAGGGGAAGGCAAATTTCTCGGGTTTTCCACGCGACGCGGAGGTGGAATACCTCTCCTTCAGGACGAAGCGGACGTCAGGAAAATATCGCGCACGTGGTCGCGGTGCGAGTTGACCGCGACGAATTTTCGAGTCTCTCAACGGTAGGGTTTTATGATTATATTGTCTGCGAGTCAGCGCGCCCCGGTAAGGCCCGGCGCGGATGGGTCCCAGGTTACCGAGCGCATGTGGCGGACTGCAGACCAAATGTTCGCTTCTTTTGTCTCTGATTCCCTTTGTCAACGAAATCGAAATTGCAAAGGGTCGGTCTTGAAAATATATAAATTGACTGAAAGACGGAATAAAATAATAAAAAGTAACGGTATCGTCTGACTGTATAACCGTCGTTTCGGTCTACGACGGAACAATGATCATTTTTATATAGACCTTTTTAAGTGATAAGAGACACAATTTAAAGACTGATAATATGGAAAAGACTATTGTAACGTACTGTGGTTTAAACTATAATAAATGAATTTTGTTGCATACATTTTGCATCTATTTTGCATATATCGACATATTATAGCTGCCTAAAGATCCGCTGTCTACTCATTAGTATAGCGTATATAGTGTAAAAAAAATCACAAAGCAGCAAAAATATCGTATTTGGAATAGTGATAAAATAATATAAAAATAGTAATACATAAATCGTACTCCTCCACAATCTGTTTTATTATTTTTGTTTAATAAATTGGAGGATTTCATTGAAAATTTGCAGGGCTATTTGCGACACAACAGATAAAAGCGAGTAAACCTTTCGTCGATGAGAGGGCATATACTAGTGAGCAGGAGTTATACATATAGGGTGAAGCATTTAAATCGCATCCCTCGAATATCTTCGAAACCATTAATAATACCGACAAGTATTTTACATAAAAGTTGACTGGTTCCGAGGGGGAAATACTTTAATGGGAGTAGCTTCTTGTAGGTGGACGTGTATAGGACATATGAATGGCATATTTGTTATTTAAATGATATCATATATTTTTTTATGCATTTAGACCATGCAACTATTTATACCGAAAATTCTTAATTTAGGAAATATTTCAATTTCAAAATTGGAAGTAATACTATTAATACAATGTTAACCTTCTTAAAGTTGATGTCCAAAAGTACATTCTTCAGCGTCAATGCAGCGATTTACTCGGTCTCTAAATGACCTACCAACACTTTATCTTGTAGGTGGACGTGTATAGGACATATGAATGGCATATTTGTTATTTAAATGATATCATATATGTTTTTATGCATTTAGACCATGCAACTCGTCGTTCTCCGTAACAAGTATTATGCTATTTATACCGAAAATTATTAATTTAGGAATTATTTCAATTTCAAAATTGGAAGTAATACTATTAATACAATGTTACCCTTCTTAAAGTTGATGTCCAAAAGTACATTCTTCAGCGTCAATGCATCGATTTACTCGGTCTCTAAATGACCTACCAACACTTTCTATCGTTTCTTTCGAAAGTTATTTACATGCTATTCATACAAGCATAAGATGTTAGATATGACGCGTACTACCTATCTATACCGAAATTGAGTACCACTTATCAATATGGAAATTAAAATATCTCTTAAATTAACAGTTTCCTCACCTCAATAACTTCATAGTTCTTATAGGAAGTATCGAGCTGCATCGGCTAATGTACTTGAAAATTATAGGATTTTGTTAAAAAAAAAGTAAATCCAAATATGGTTCCTACGCGTTCACCTGCAAAATATCTACTCACATAAAATTATTTCCTCCACGGAACCATTCAACTTTTATGTAAAACATTTTTCGGTATCATTGATGGTTTCAAAGATATTCGCGAGGATCGATTTAAATGATGCATCCTGTATAATCTAGTTAACTTAATGCTTTTAGTGGCAAAACAGTGTCTAATACCACTTTTTTCCTGTTTTCATATTACAGGTGTCGTCAATAGAGGAGACTCGTTCAGAAGAAGAAGATCAAGGTCGAATTCCTTGGCCCCGGCCGATCCAGAAAGCGAGGAGCAGCATGCAGAGCCAGCGAAGGAAGTCACCTCGTATACTGTTGCGATGCTAGGTGCAAGGGGTGTTGGTAAAACCGCCCTGATTAGCCAGTTCATGACCAGCGAATGTATAAATGCCTATGACAGACAAAGAGGTAAGAAATTTTATGCTCTCTTTATCTCTCTTTTTCTCTTTGAACTGAAAACTAACAATTGGATCAAATTACGCAGAACCTAACAATCCTCATAATGATAAAAAATTAATTAAGCCCAGTACGGATCCCATAAGTTTGTGATCTTTATCTTGACAAAAATTACCAACCCATATAACAACTCTTATAATACACATACACTTATTAAGACTACCAAGCTATGGAAAATTCAAAATAAAATTAAAATTAACTATAGAAAATTTAGAATTATATTAATTATGCTACTCACTATTAACTAAGCCATCACAAAAACATTGTAATACAACGAAGAATACAGATAGAATGCAATGAATGTTAATAATTGTAATACAACGACAAGAAATAAAACATAACCAACAAAGATAAAGCTACTTTCTTTTTAAATTAAAATCTTCAAACTAAGTTTACTTCATTTCAGATCATTGAGGTTTATTAACTTTCTGTATAACTTGGCACATTTGTCTTGCTTGATTGCAGAAAAATAAAATGCAATTTCCAATATTGAACACTGTAAATATTAGGTTGCTATATTAACTGTGTTCATCAGCGTTTCGAAAGATAGTGAATAATTCACTGTTTACTGTTTCCGCAAAACTATTACACTAGTCAAATAGATTGTGCAATGTAAATATGTACATTTACTTTTTCAAACTTAAGAAAACACTAACGAGGGAAAATACCGAAGTGTCAATCACCGACTTTGAGGAAACTTAAGTACAACGTAGTTCTCATAAAAATATCATGCACGTATTTTTTTATAACGACAACCGTTCATGTTAAGGACTGAAAATTGCCCTTAAAGTTGGGCTGCGAAATCTATTTCAACGAATATCTCGGAAAATACCAGAGATAGAGTAATCGTGTAAATTGAAGAAATTAGTATTTTTTCAACGTCAAATTCAACTGTCTAAACTATTTTGTAAAAAATCCCTTTGTTTATATAATATATTTAAAAATATTATATTCTTGTTAGTTTTTCGAGTCAAATGTGAATACATTTTCTTGAATGTTTGTGTATAAAATCTATACACCCAAACACAAACCACAGATAAATTGGAATTTTGTTTTTTGCATTACAAAAAGTTACTGCATTTGAAATTTTCTCGCCAGATATGCAAAGCAGAGTACTAGGTTTGTTCCTTGTTCGCACGTGTATTTCTCCCTAAAACAACAAACAGTGCAATCCCCTTGTTTTATTCATGCAGTAGATATAACGAAGAATCGATGAACTATGCAATTCCGGAAGGAAAAACATTAAAATTATTAAAAAGTACCAAATAAAAGTACAACGGAACTTATACAACAATTGCATGTCTACCAATTCGGTATTTGCAAAAATTTCGCAAGAAAGATTTCAGATTTAACAATCAATTTAAATGTCAACATTAATTTATATATGCGAAATAACATAAAAGAATTGCAATTATTGATTTATAATCAGTTGTCCTCCCCTAGGTATGAACAAATGTTTAGATGTGTAGACATAGGCCACAAGAGTTAAAAAAAAGCCGTGTAGTTTTGTTTCACTTTGCAATTCGAGATCATGAAGTGTTCCGTCTGTGAAAATGTACTTATGTAGTAGTAAAAAACGTTTGTGCTTTAATCAGTTCTTCGAAGAATACCATTATTGTTAAAATTATATTGAATAATTTACACTAACTACTTCTTCAGCATTTAGTTTAAAAGCAATTGGTACTGAGTGTCTGACAATAAAATCAACTCTTTCCAAAACTACCATATATTTACGAGCAAGGAACAACTCAAGTAAGTACTCTGCTTTGCACGTCAAGCGAAAAAATGCCAAATATAGTAAATCTTTTTGTAATGCAAAAATCAAAATTCCCATTCATCCGTAATTTGTGCTTGGATGTATAATTTTTAGAAGCAAGTATTCAAGAAAATATATTAACAATTTGAGTGGAAAAGCTATGAAAGATACGTTAGTTCTTAATATATTATTTAAACAACTAAATTTTTTACAAAATAGTTTAGACAATCAAATTCGTCGTCGAAACATACTAATTTCATTACTTTATACAATTACTCTATATCTGGTAATTCCCGAGATATACGTCGCAATAGATTTCGCAGCCCTAAATATAGGGGCGATTTTCACTCCTTTAACATGAACGGTTGCCGGTATAAAAAAATACGTGTCAAATATTTTTATGAAAACTACATTATACTTACGTTTCATAAAAATCGGTGAATGATACTTCGGTATGTTCCCTTGTAAGAAAAAAATTGTAACGCTTTATTTTTCATCCTCGATCGTATCACATACCCACCACTAAAAATACTTTATTTAACTACTTGCATATTTTTAACGAGTTCAACTTGATTAATTCGAAAAGCCAAGTTTCCATTGTATCTGAATTGCACTCAGCTTTTGTTCCACGGTCGTTCGTTCTCGTTAAATGACTTTTTCACCATTTGGTTCGGACAAATAATTGGACAACACGATTCAGTAATCACAGGATTTACCATAAAGATGGGGGAAAATAGAACAAACAGGTGTTATATAAAATGATGTATGGGTGATAGTTTATGTTCATTCAACCAGGAGACGCTCGTTTCAGTGGGAACGCATTGCCCGTTTCAAAAAGGGAACGTCTCGTCGCGTCGGGTCGAAGTATTGGCAGCCTGAATTTCCAACGGTCGCGGGGCGAATGAAATATGTCGGTTAATAAAGTTAAAGGTCACGCATAAATCGTCTGATGACCCGAGAACCCAATACTGCAGGAATTAAAGAAGCAAACCGGGGCGAGTTTCTGCTTTCTAGAGAATTGTATCGCATTCTTGGCGAGCTGCGCGACCCTTTTTCCTTCTTTCGTTGAATGCTCTTGGAGGAATTCCGTAGCCACGGAATGAAATAGTTGTTGGCTTTCAGTACACACCATTTGTACTTTTATTGCGGGATTAAAACTGCAAAATGGATAAGGCGGAACCGGGAATCAATGAGCTGCGTGACGTGAGTCTGATAGTGGACTCGTTCGTTAAAATAAATGCCTAATTTTCGTTTAAAAACGTCGAACCCGTCTCTTTCCTTCTTCAACCTATAGGGTAAAATGCTTAATATGTGATCATTTCTTTAAAAAAACTTAACTCACGACTAAGAACACTTTAATCAAAGTTCAAAACACGTTTTAAAAGTAAGATTATGTATTCTTTCGCAATTTACTGGAAAGTACAACAAAATAAATTCGGTGCCTTCATGATAAAATAAAAACGAAAATTGTACAAATACACAGATAACAAAAAATGGAATTCCTAATATGAAACTCAGTTTGTTTGTTCCTGAAACTTGCTGTTTCTGTATTTTTTCACAAAGTGGGTATGTGAAATCTATTTCTTCAGCATGGCAGTTTTCGTGGACGTACCGATACCCATTGTTCACCATGTACATCTGAAGAATAAGAAATACAATGTCTCATAATATAGGAACTTTCAAGGGTCTTATATTCAGAAACAATAACCTGATGAATAGCTATTAAGTAGCTTTGAGTTTAATTCATTATTTAATTATATACAACTAGTAAGCTTTAAACTCCTTTGCACGCACTATACAATAGTATTTATGAAAATGATTATATACTTACCATTTTGGAGGTATCTGTAATTTGATCGAACCATTTGAAAAGCAGGCTGCAACGTAGGTATTTCACAAATATGTGCTTGCTCAAGACGCTTAATTGATCTCAACGCCAACATGCGGATAAACAACAAATACATAGTTAGTTACGAAATGTAATAGCATAATTACGACATTTAAGAGTTCTGTAACGGAAATGAGCTGGAGTTTCATATTGGGAGGTGTCTCATACTAGGCAACTTTACCCTATTGTTATTAAACGAGAGCCATTCAATATGCAAAGAGACAAACGGTTGTTATTTTGATACGGTTTATTGTACGAATCTCATAATTAACCTATTTATCGATACAATCCCCTGCTACAATTATGCACTTGTTCCATAGCTCCACTAGCATTTTTATGTCGGCAGGAAAAAATTCTTTGCCTTGTTGTCTGGCAAGGGATTTCTGTAACTTTGCTCAATTGTTTATGAGACCAACCAAAGAATTTTATATTTTGCAGTATGAAAATTTTGTTATCAAAGACTATTAACATTTATTGTAAATAAATAAATAACTAGATTTAAATGCAGAAATACCTACCTCAATTACCATTGGAATTACATACATCTACATCCGTGAGACGGGTGAAGATAACATTATTAGGACCAACAAAGTTTGGGAAAAGTGCTACAGTCTAAATTTTCTTGTTCAAAATGGCATTGGTTTAGGTTTAACAAAACCCAAGACTATACATTCTGACATAAACCATATACATATGTAGTTGTTCCTAATGTTTAATTACATGCACTATAAATTAGGTTATATTTATTACTAAACAAAGAAAAACACTTCAACGTTATGAAACAGTATTTTGATTATTTATAGAATTATGATATTAACTGGAAAATTTGTGCTCCATCGATATTGCCTCGCGTCACCCTACAGATGGTAAGATCTCCAATTTGAATATTATGTATGTAAATGCTTAAATCGTAACTTATCCTGACTAAAGTATGAAACTATTACGTAACGTTATCGTTTGCAGAATCTGAACGAGGGAAACGTTAATTCTCTCTATTAACAGATATATCATAAACAAAATAATATAAAAACTTAATGGTTGAAAGTATTCAATAATGCTCGAGTGGAGGTTACTGACGAGTATCGCGTTTACGAAAACTCTCCAAACATTTGTTTCTAACTGTTCCTATTGCCATACCTTTTACTTAAAGAATCAAAAATATTTTCACGTTACGCAACATTAACCATATAACTTTCTGTATGTTTTAGTTGTAATAAACATTACGTTATTACGTATTTGGTAAATAAACCAGATTATTTATTAATTACTTAACATTTTCTACAAATGTTTTCAACTCAGTTCTATTTTTTTAACACTTATATACGTAAACAATTTTTGCTGTTGTCGTGTTCCATTCAAATACTGTTGCCAAGGGTATTACTTAAGATTTTATTCTTAATAGAATGATCAGATTCTACATACAAAAATAAATTGAAACATGAGAATAACATTTTTTTCATTTAAGGCTTGCTTTTCGAGATAATTGAATTTCAAAATCTGCTGGAAACGTATACATGTGCAATTGAATAGGACTAGGCTAGCACGTCTGGTCATTGTATTCCGTTTCTACTTACTGCCATGATATACTTACTCACATTTCAGATTAATTTTCAAATTCGAATTTCTCGAAAACCAAACTTCAAACGAAAAAAGTTTATTCTTTCTTCTTCGACTGTACTTTTTTTATAGTACCATCACCCAGTCGACTGTACCACGATTTTAGGGATACCCTGTATAGAAAATAGTAATGTGATCCGACAAACGGTTGTAAAATTAAATAACGTTCCTGATTAGATACACTCATATTCGAAAAAAGTTAGGATTGCCTGAAATTACCGGTTTTTAATATTATGATTTTAATATACTGTACCTTGAATCGCCACGGGATGAAATAGATCTCTTCTTTATCTTTCAATGAACTCATCAGTCATCGGGAAGGGAGGCCCTTCTTACGATTGATATTTCATTTACAATAAAAATTGTTTTAATAACTATCTACACTAACTTTAAACATCAAATTAACATATAAAAACAAAGTGTTTACAACATATGTCACACACAACGATATGCGTCAGTTAAACATACGACGCCGTAAATCTTTTTCTGAGTCGACCGGGAAATGTACCATGAATATTTGTTGTCGGGTAAAACAAATACCGGTAAAATAATTTATTTGCAAGTTAGTTAGCGTAAGTGGAATTTTCAAGGAGACGACCGAGCAGAAGTTAGTACCGCGGAAAACTTAATTCATCCTCCATCGTATTTACTCGTAATACTCAATACAGTTGTTGATAGTGATTTCCATTGATTCAAGTAAAAAAGAAACCTAAAAAATGATTTATCTTTTTAACGATGGAGATATTTGCTTCATCAAATCTCACTGCAATACAAAGTGCTAAAAATGATAGGAAGAAATTATAAAAAACGACCGAGAATTCATTTGCACTGGTCCATAGGAACCGTTTTGCTTTCGTCAGAGCCAGTAATGACCTGTTTATCTAAAACTGTGTCTGCTCACCCGAAAAACGAGTCATCGAGTCGACTACTGGCAGAGTCAGCGAATCATCTAATTTATTTTGCATGAGAGTTTGTTGGCAACGATGTCAGTGTACCAACCGGCCTGTCATGATGGACACTGTTTCCTACTCTATTTCATAGCGGTATCAGTATTTAGACGAAGAATTTGTATCACGGAAATATCAGTGTTTCGCAATGGAACGATTTCGGTAATTACAGTCTCCATCGAAAATAGAAATTATTCATCGATTACGCTAAGGGCAGCCGTTTTAATCATTTTATTGAATTTCATAGGAATTTTCATTCTTTTTTTGTTCATTCTTTCATAATAAGTCAAGACTTTGTCATGTAGTTACATGATGACTTTGTCATCGACAAACTGCCATAAAAATAAAGTATGATACCCTGTATACCTACCTTCAGTTGTCCCGTCGAAACATTCATTTTTTCCACAATCCGAACAGTTTCCTCAAAGAAACACGCTTCTGAAAACAGGGTGATTATGATCTTAATAATCTGAATTTTTATACGCACAGGAAAGCTTTGCTTATATCACGGTAACGAAACATTAAACTTAACAGAACATATTTCGAATGAAAATATTGTATTCCAACTGAATCTTTTTCAATCTTAAAGTGGTGTAAACGCGCGAGAAATTTCAGGATGTCCTAATAATACTGTCTTTTGTATAATAGCTTTTAACATTGTCCCCTGTTTTGTAACAATTCCGTTGACGAAAATAAGTGAGACAGTTTATGGTTTTTGGCAGTCGTCTCTCTCGTGCGCGATTAAGAGCCATCGACCAAGGCATAGATTATCTTAAGGCTGTGTGAAAGCTACGTGATTACGAATGCATACTGGATTTAACCAGGGTGCAAGGTGTGATCCGAATGGGCGAACCCATCGATTCTTTTACAAATAATCCTAGAACGCTCTCGACGGTTTACGCGTTACGGGTTACGACCCATTAAATCTTACCGGTTTACGTAAGCCTTCAGGGCGTATTTGAATTCTCAGGCTGGAAAAGACGCGGATGCGTCTTGTTTAAATACGATCGTGTTGTTTGACGTGGAGTAGTGCATATGATCTAAGGGCTTATACTACTTACCGAGAGGGATAAAAGACGTCCAATCAATACAAGTCCTAAAATTCAATCCTTTCGATAGAAAATTACCTTGTATGTTTACAAGCATTCGATAACGTGATTCTCATCGCAACGTATCAAATATCGATAAAAAAATTTGTTTAGAAGTACATTAATTGTAGGTTTTATGATACTATGTAATACGAGATATGGAAGAAATATTTGAAAATGTACGTCGATCAATAATCTACAGGTGTGAGTTTTGTGATTGAAATGGACAGGAAGCATATCTACTATAACAAATATGAAAACAAACTTTTATGTCCTAGTTTTCTTGTAATTTTATTATATCTATTTTTTTTTTTAAAGGATTGATTTTGGAATGTATGTTGATTACACATTTCTTACTCTTCTCGTTGAGTACTATAAGCTCCTAATATCTTAGATCCCTTTTTCAAATCACCCAGTAATGTCTGCAAGAGTATTTGGGTTGAAAACCCAAAGTCTGTCTTCTTAACGTGAAATATTGTCGGGACACTGTCAACCGTCCTGTACAATTCTTATGACGCTGCTCTGACTAATTGTAAGATTTGATGATCTGCTGATTTTACGTATACTAATGTGTGATTTATTAGCTACGACAGCTAAAACATTTATTTCATTATTTACATTTGTTTTTGGTTTATTTCGTACGCGTTTCTTCTTCTCTACACTTCCAGCTTCTCGAAAGAGGTTGAAGGAAGATGCTTGTGATGGTTGAAACACTAGGATATCGCCAACTAGGATATCCAATGCGTTTTGTCTACATTCGCAGTAGACGATTACCATGTCATACATTTCACTAATTGAATGGTTTTTGAAACCAAGACTGAAATGATACTGATAAGAATGACGCGAAATGCTGGGTGATACAGCAGTTTGTAAACAAGAGGTGACTTTCCACAACGTTTCAATGTTTAGAGTACGGTAAGCATGAGCATCGTCTTCGTACGTTACGTTATGCTTTTTGGGGAATAGCTCCTCCGGAGGTAATTTGAAGCTCATTATATCATACAGCTTGAATTTGTCTTTTCATTGGCTATAACGCTGCACTAATCAAAGTACGTCATCCTATTTAAAAAAAAAAAATGACGATGACCTTAAAATTTCAAAAAACATGACCTTGAGAAACAAATTTTGTCTATCGCAATAACTGCCCTACAGGAGCAAACATTTTCTTTCTTACAGATTTTCTCGTATCATTGAAAACAACGGAGATATTTTTAGGTGAAATTGTTAGGTCACTCACCCTGTGTGTTGTGTTAAATTGAATTCAATTTACGTACAGATTCGCAATTTGATTCAAGCATATAGTGCAATATTGTGCAATAAGCGTAGCATGTCGAGAACAAAGTACAGTGAGTGGTTGACGTGTTCGGCGTTAAAGATGGGATATATCAGCAAACTCCATTAGTGTTTGCATTAACTTGTGTACTGCATAAACAGTAGAATGTTATGTACAATTTCTTATTATCAGAAACCTTCCCCATAACTTCTCTTCTAAAATCTCAACCTGTGTTTGACAGTGGTTTGAGTACAGGTGATTGATTGGTTCAAACTTGAACTGTAATAGCAAGTCAGGGAGGCAAGATTCCTCCGTTATAAACGGAGGTAGGCTAGATTTGGGGTGCACGATGCCCCCCATTGTATTGGGTTGGCCAAAAAGGTTCGTGCGGTTTTTAAGCCGGCGAACGTAGCTATGTTGGTGCACACGGTTTTCTACGCTTGATTTTGATATTTCTAGAATTTTTGCAATTCTCCGCGTTGTCTACCGAGGATTACTATCGATTAAACACTTCACTTGGTCGTTGTGAATTTCCCCTGGCCGGTCAGGGCGTGGTGCACATTGGAACGAAAAATCCCCGGAATAAATTTCGCAAACCACTTCTGGCACACGTACTCTATGATGGAATTTTATCCGTAGACCCTGCATTACCTTTGTCATGATTGCGCCGCGTTTTGTCCTTTTTTGAAATACAATAGCACAATATGCCAAAAATGCTCGTGTTAGATGTCCATCTCTAAAATTATGTCAAAATTAAAAAGTAAACCCCATGCTCAAACTTTTTCGTTAAAATATACGGTTAAATGTTGGCTATCAAATAATTACAGGGCTCAGTGTAAAAGAAACACATACCACAATACTATAAGTTTAGACAACAACTACTTTCAGGAAAAATAATTTTCTCAGGAAATTCGGTATTAACACGCAGTTATTTTAGATGGTAATTGAACTAGCTGGTAAATAGCAATTACTATCAAATCTTGACTCCAAAATTCATATTATATGACACATTTTTTAATAATCTTAGAAGGGTGCAGCTCTTCGGGCAAAATTTTTGTTTACACAAATTTTTATCAAGTTCAACCGTATTATATTTCGCTGTACATAACATTTTCTACTATGTCTTAATATTTTTCTTTCATTGTCCTTCCATTTATTCTCATTACGAGAACGCTTCTTACTTCTAATTTTTGCATTATTTGCTTCATATAATAAATGATTAACCGCACTAAATGTTATCACCATTTTGAAAACAATGCAAAAATTATTTTTGTTCATTTGCCAGATAAAAACAACGTGAATAAAAATACGCAAATAAAAATGTTCCTCTTTCACATCCCAAGCCGGACTGAATAAAAAAGACATAATCATATATCTCTATAAAATTTGTTTTTCCCGAATAGCCGTAATCTTCTTCTTAGATTGTTAAAAACCGAGTCGCTTAATATGAATTTTCGAGTCAAGATTTGATAGTAATTGCCATTTACCATCTACTTCAATTACCAAGTACAACAATTATGAGATAATACCGAATTTCCTGAGAAAATTAGTTCTCCTAAACGTAATTGTCGTGTACACTTATAGGATTGTGACATGTGCCCCTTTTCCACTGAGCCCCTCAATGATGTGCTTTCAAAGTTTGAAATAAAGTTAGTTCCATTTCAGAGCGTCTGAAAACAACTGTCGCCAAAAACCGCGCGAACTTTTTGGCCAACCCAATACATGAATGAGGAAATTACCTTATTGCCGGAATGTTCAACATCAATGATTTCTGAGAAGTTGCTTTGAGGGAACGGGACCTTTGATCAAGTATCACGTTTTTTTTATTACGTGCAATATAATTAAGAATTCCAAAGAGTTTACCTTTGACAGAAGCGTTTTCGCAATTCAAAGAAGAACAGAATAACGCGAATAAAGAAAATTTGTCGTCTGAAGAATGACATTGGAAAAATAGAAATAGATGGTAGCGATCAGAATAAATACGGAAGAAATTGATAACTTGTCTCCTATTTATGACGGTAATGGAAAAGAGCAACTTAGAAGGTATGACAATAAAGTTTCAAGAATAATTAATTTAAAAATTTTATTTGAAAAATTAAACAGATATAAAGCCATTGTCTTCAAAGTATTATAATTTCTTTGAGACTGTAGACTCCCATTCCAGCGTCGGAATCATTGATCATAACATATCTGATATTCACTTTCTTTACATCTGTTTTAAAACACGTGTTACAGTATCAACTTTGACAATAAAATTTCGAAAATAATTTTGTTTCCTGTTGAAATGGACGTAGGCTGTTTAGATTGTTGTCACTTTGACGGAAACAAAATTATTCTCAAAACTTTATTGTCAGACCGTATACTTTAAATGCTTGAACGAAAATAATTAGGAATACAATAAAGACACTTTTATTGATAAATTAAGTACATTATTAAGTCTAAATAAAAAATCGCAGGACAAATTAATTATCTGTAAAATATTTATTTTTGAAGGATATTTTGGAAATAAATATATGAGAAATTTGGGTGGCCTCAATGAGCTTTTGATAGGATTGCTTTAATATTTCCTGTCAGTCGTTCTAATGTTGATATCTTATAGATAAAAGGTGTTGCAAGTCTCCTTTCCATATTCTTTTGCTGAAACATCTATCTCTGATCTATCAACAGGATTAATATTTATTTATCCTGTAATGTCATGAATCGAAACGAATCGGTTTACATGGAAGCATTCTCTTTAGTATTATTTATGAAAAAGTTTTTCAATTTTTCAATTTGTTATTTAAAAAGTGACCATTTATGGGATGCACAAATACAAACGAGTGTAAATACTAAGCATCGTTTAACATGAAGATTGTTTTCTCTTGAAGTTGTAAAAAATGTTCATACAATGCAGGTTAAGCTGCGTACTCATCTGAGCATGCGGCGCTGCATAAGTACCGAACAAACGTCGACATGTTCGGGCGATGATCGAACGAACCGAACCTGCGCTAATATGGACGGTCCTCCGAGCGCGAACACCATTCGGCCGGCTGCGCAGCCCGATCCAGTCGTTGTCGGTACATCAAAATGAGCACGCGAGTGAATTTTTTGGAGTCCAAAGAATAGAAGCCATGAGCAGAAATAAAGCTGGAAATCTGAAGTAAATCTTAAGAGTACGTAATGAAAATTATTTCAGTTGAAAGGAAATATTTTGTAACCATTTATCTTGCAACTGTTTTAAAGAAATGCTTCATAATAGCGAAACACTATTGAAACAGTTGAAAAAGATTGACTACCATTTGTCCTTTCTATGAAGAAATTATAAAAAATATAACCACTTTAAAATTGGCTATATGAAAACTAATTGTAGTTAACGCTGCTAGTATCGCACGGCTTGGGCGGTAGAGTCGATGTGCTTCGACGGAGCGTTAACTTCATTTTCATATCTTTTTAAATGTGTCCATAAAGAGAACAAATAGGAGTACATCTTGATTTTTTTCAAATTTGTCAATAGTGCCTCGCTATGATAAAACTGCATTTCTTTAAAACAGTTGCAAGATAAATGATTACAAAATATTTCCTTTCAACTGAAATAATTTTCATTACGTACTTTTATGTCTACACTATAAGCACCCGCAAAGCTCATTTTTATCAATTTATTAGTTCAACAGCTATAATTTATTGAAAAAGATTGACAGTATATTTGGAACAGCTATAAAATCAACAATTTTCAAACTTTTAAACAATGCTTCGAGATACGTTTATATATCACTAAAGACTATAACATATCTAAGTTTTAATAAAATCCAAAATATTACTCCAAAAAGTGTCCGACTTCACGTGGAATGACCTGTACGGAAATATCCGGGTAAAGGTAATTTGTGATTGAAACTGAACTCGTTCAATAATACTACTACATTTGATGTTACCAACGTGTTCAGTGCCAAATTCTGGACAAAAAACGTACAGGACAACGTATCGGGTTTCTGACAGCGGGAATGCAGAAACTTCTCGCGGCCCCCAAAAGTTGCAGCGTCCGACATCTGTTGATGGTCAGCGACCGAAACGATCACCCTATACTTCAAACTTTTTCCTAAGCCTAAGGCCCAAAACGAACAATGTACCTAGATCCCTATAAAAACGTCTGAAGTGTGCCTCGTGACCATAAATAGTTACAGTGACCGACTCGTCGTGTCACCAATTGTCCCTTCGGATGCCACGTGCGAAGGCCCGGTTGAAAGGTCATCGTAAAGTCAGAAATTACCGTTCAGTAACTTTGACTTACGCTAAAACATTTGTAACAATCGTTCCCACTCCGAAATCACACTGTCATTAAGCCTTCAGTGACGGATTTTGTACGTCGTACGGACCCTTATTTTTTCACGTATTGAAATTACAAACTGCTAAAACATGGTAAAAGAAAGATATCGCTTTATAGTTACTAGGAATGTGATACTGGTCAATGCAAAATTAGCTTTTTTGAATGATATCATACTAGAATAACTGAAACCATTAACCCTCCCAGCACAGAAACATGATCACCGGTCCCTATGTCATTTCTGACCCCACACCGATATTCTACTACTACACAGCGACGGCGATTCTCGAGCTCGACGCCCTCACCGACACTGTACTAATACAGTGCCAGTCAGTGCCAGTATGGCTCGAGCTCGAGACCCTCACTGATATTACTACGCAGCGGTGGTTGCTCGAGCTCGAGCTCGAGCCACCGTCACCATGTGTACAATGTAATGATTAGCTGGTTCCACATTACATTTTGATTTTCGTGGTTCTTATTACACTAACTAGAATAAAAATCTCGTGAATTATAAAAGAAATTATATTTATTAGTCAATACTTCTGTAGCGTCTTGGTCCGGTCGTTCGCATCTAAATATCGGTCGCTATGCGATTTACGCGACAGCTCCGTCACAGCGTGCGTGTCGCTCTCGAGACCGTGTGTCCCCACTCCTGACTCTATCATTGTGTGCATGTCGCTCTCGCGAACGCGTGACCCAGGGACCGTGCTCGGAGGGTTAAAATAGTATTGAAAACTTTTTGGAGTCCAGTAATCCCTCGTCGGTGAGGGGTTCACCATTCACACCTACACCACACATTCAAGAAAACAGATCGAAATGTTCAACGGACGCTTGGTTCGTGCTCGCTTCGCCATCCACATCAGCAAACGTTCGCTTATTCAGCGCGCGTCCAGCTTTCCTTCGGTACTTATGCGGCGCCGCATACTCAGATGAGTACGCAGCTTTACACAAACGATACGATTATCGAATAAGATACAATACCGCAGACAGCAACCTGTGGCATAATTACTCTGGCCAAGTAAATCAATTTTCCAAGCAATGAAGCAGTCAGAACACTTCCATCTTGATAAATATGGAAAGTTGATGCGTACGCGGCGTTGAAATGTCTCTGTGGATGTTTGAATAGACGCGATGTCGCGTAATTCGCTTTTCACAGATTACGTTCCAGAGCAGAGCCTCGGTGCTAGTATGTGATGATTACAGACATAGTCTATATTCAAGTATTCGCACTATTTCTCATTTCCATTTCTAGGGTAAAGAATGAAGTAATTAGATTCCAATAAAAATAACCAGAACGGGAAATACGGTAAAAAAAAGACAGAACATGTAGAGATCGAATATAAAATTATATACATATTAGGGTGCCAGTTATTTATTTATTAAAAAAACATTCAAATTTTCGGTGCCCCCCCCCCCTAGTTTGTTCCTTTTGATTTAATATTTTACTACACCAAATTTCAGCTCACTCGGTTAATATTATCCCGTGGTGACAACACCTAGAAATTAAAGAAAAATTACCTTTTCAAATTTTTATTGAAGGATTTATCTTGTGACTTGATAAGAAACAAAAAATAATACAAATATACTAAAGTATTCAAAAATTTCAAATTTAACTTAAAGTTACATATCGAATGGTGCCTTTAGTACATCTAATGTAGCGTTGTAGTATCTACGACGGTAATCTTGTACAGTCTGCAATAGAAATGAAACAGTATAATATAAAGTAATACACGTATGTAATATGTCATATTAAAGAAAAATAATACAAATTTTATACCTTCAATAAAAATTGTTTTGGTCTTCGTCTTTCGTAATCTTATCATTAAATTCTGTTATAAGCTTAATTCCTCGCTCGGCCGTGTCGTTCACAATTTTGGACTCCTTCACCTGCTTTGCACCCCTAAGTATTCATTTGAGTCAATCCACTCTGCGAAATTCGTTTTAAAAATGTGGATTGGAATATTGAATCTAGAGAATAATATTATTGAATGTTGGCCTATTAATTTTATTAAAATGTCATCGTCGTTGTGTTTTAAAAAATCGTCAACATCCTTTTTCCTTAACACTAGGTTTACGGGCATTTATCGTGTAGGTATCTCCACGGCACGTGTCAACGAACCCGCAGATTTTCTTTAAAAAACAACTTATTTTATATAATACACAATTTATGATCTCTGAAATTAATGCATAGCTATAGAGATAGGTATACCACATAGAGAATTTCGAGGTTAGAAAGCATTCGAAATGCCTAAACCTAGTGTTAATATCAATTTTTATTTATTTCATCTTCACCATCTTTTTGTGTTTCACTTTCCTTTACAATTTTTTCTGCCATCTTTAACTTAGTTTCGTGTTTTATGCGATTATCGAATAAGGAAAATGCCACGCACTCTTCATTTAAGTAATATAGGTGGTTGATAGATTTGTTCATAGCTACATCAGCTACATCTTTATTAACGTTTCTATAACTTTGAAGTTTTCTTAAAAATCTTATATCATTAAGAGGAGCTTTATCAGCTCTTGGAGAAGAAAACCAACTGCTGGCATAACATTTGATTGAAAACGTATTTAATTCCAAAAGGGATTTCTCTTCCTGGGCAGTTAGTTTAACTTCACGACGAAATAAGTATATTTTAAAACTATAAATAGATTTAGCCATCCATCTTGTCAAGTGGAAAGCACCTCGTTTGCGAAACTTTGTTTCTCCAGGTGGAGTTCCGCCTAAGAAAACTATGGTAAACTCAAGAAATTCCTTATAGTCATCTCTAGGTAAGGTTTCTTTAATGACATCTTGTGCGAAAGTTGGTATTTTGACATATTCATTAGTGTTGCGGAGCTGGTGTTATCCCGTATGCAGGATTTGCAAACGAGGTGGTAGAAATTAACTGACTTTCGGACGGTTTAATGGAGGTGCACGTAGTTTTATTTAATGTGAAAAAACTGTATGCACTGATCTCACAATAATAAATATAATAAAACACAATTGACGTTTAACGGTGTTATAAATTAACGGTTATAGATTAAAGGCTATGGTCCACGTGTGTGGTAACGATTGGCTGGATAAAAGAAACGGTAAAACACGTGGTGATCGATGTACGATTATAATGCGATTGCAAAGAAGCCAGAGGTCACCGGAAAACGCGGGAACGATCTGATTGTCGTTCGGGAAGGGGAATTGCGCGCCTGACCGAATTGCGGGCCACGCGCACGCGGTAATCGCGATAATTATGCCAATAGCGTCGAAGCGTTCGATTGGTGGTCGCGCGTATTGAAGGCTGCCGAATTCGGTAAGAATCTCATTCCCTAACAATTACCTAATATCATTTTAATTTTGGGATGTGATAATCCTGTCACGAAATGTTCTTTATTTATTTCGTCCCATTTTTGTTTGAACCTTTTAAATAAAGGAATTTCCGGTACAGACATTGGCGCCACTTTCAATTTATTAAAAACTGCACTCAAAACGATTTCGAAGATATGGTGTCGACAACCAAGAAACAAAATATTTCGCTCTAATCTTTGTTCAAGTAATGTGCAGACTCCGTTCACTCTTCCTGTATTTGAAACTGTATATTAAGGAAAGAGGATGTTGACGATTTTTTAAAAGACAACGACGATGACATTTTAATAAAATTAATAGGCCAACATTCAATAACATTATTCTCTAGATTCAATATTCCAATTCACATTTTTAAAACG
Source organism: Dufourea novaeangliae (assembly GCF_001272555.1). Taxonomy (NCBI): domain Eukaryota; kingdom Metazoa; phylum Arthropoda; class Insecta; order Hymenoptera; family Halictidae; genus Dufourea; species Dufourea novaeangliae. Next base: position 21,752 of record NW_015374186.1, on the reverse strand, counting down.
AATTTCGCAGAGTGGATTGACTCAAATGAATACCTAGGGGTGCAAAGCAGGTGAAGGAGTTCAAAATTGTGAACGACACGGCCGAGCGAGGAATTAAGCTTATAACAGAATTTAATGATAAGATTACGAAAGACGAAGACCAAAACAATTTTTATTGAAGGTATAAAATTTGTATTATTTTTCTTTAATATGACATATTACATACGTGTATTACTTTATATTATACTGTTTCATTTCTATTGCAGACTGTACAAGATTACCGTCGTAGATACTACAACGCTACATTAGATGTACTAAAGGCACCATTCGATATGTAACTTTAAGTTAAATTTGAAATTTTTGAATACTTTAGTATATTTGTATTATTTTTTGTTTCGTATCAAGTCACAAAATAAATCCTTTAAATACAAATTTGAAAAGGTAATTTTCTTTTAATTTCCAGGTGTTGACTCCACGGGATAATACTAACCGATTGAACTGAAATTTGGTATAGCGAAATATTAAATCAAAAGGAACAAAACTAGGGCGGGTCTCCTTTAAAAATTAAAAGTCAGAAAATAGCTAGCACCCTTAATACATATAGTCAATAATATTTGATGTAGAGTGACATGAATAATTCATAAATTATATAAAATGAATATTTCGAATTTAAAATATCATTCTTCCTCGCAACGTAAGAAATATCAACATTTGTCAATTGTAAAATATCTTTTCATAAGAAACTTCTTTTCGAATACCAGCAAACTTTTCACAATACACCAGTAGAGATTTTATTGTACATAGTCTGTTGTCTAAATTTTATTCTTCACAGGCGTTAAAACAGGGGCACATACATTTTAAATATAATATTACATAACAAATAGTCTATTTTATTTTAAATCATGCATATGAGGAAGTATTGGTGGAAGTAATCGTGTATTGATTATTCGTAATGAAACAATTAGTATAAAATAGATAGACATATTTCAAGTTGAAAGTATTGAATCTTATTGAATCTGTTTTGAATCTTTTATCGAATATTGGTGAGAGGAGCCGAAAGTGACCGCATAAGAGTGAATGCCAACTTTGGGCCTTATAACCCACAAACGATTCCAATGTATTATGTAGTCCGAAACTGGCTATTTATTACGTTTTTCAATTCGAGGTTTACTCAAAGTTGCGAAATTCTGGATTAGGTACAAGTATTGACGTTGCACTTATCGATATTGCAGTATCGATGTCACAAGCATTAAAGTTACCGTTATCGAGATTAGAAGCATCAGAATTGTAATGCAACAAATTTTTCTCTCTATTCGTAGAACATACTAATTAAATTTGATCGTTTCACTCAGTAACATCCTGTATACGCTGAGAAGAGGTGTACGCTTTTAGTCATCACAGAACGTACACAAAGACGAAAAAAATATAGCAAACATGTCACTTGAAATTAAGTTTCTTACAAAATACGTTTTTCGAATTTACTGTAATAGGCCCTCATTTTACGTTTGCTTTCACTGAAACTCTACTTTTACCTATATCATTTGTCCTCTTCACTTTCTTTGTTTACTTTCAGTCATATTAAATAACACATTAAATGTGAACACAATCGCATTACCTCCATCATCGAAGCGTCGATCTGTTCTCTGACACTCGTTCACCACAACCGAAAACTGTAGAAACGTTTCTGTTGCTCGAAGAAAAATAAGATCACGTAAACGAAAATTGGACGTCGTGTTTCCTCCCATAAATTAGCTGTGAAATTGGGATCGAGGCCAGGAAGCGATAAACAAAACGGAAGATGTATCTGTGGAAAAAGAGAAGAACTGAAAATGGCAGGCAGGGCATGTGTGTCCATGTCGCACAGTGGTCCGAATCGAAGAATTGAGTGACATTTTTCCAAAATGTCAACTTTCTCATATCGATATCTACTCAATGTATATTGCTTCTTAAATATCCATCGACCTCAAAAATGAAGAAATTAATAAAATTGAATGCGAATCATAACTGCAATAAACACTTAAAGTTGAACATTTTAAAAATGGCAGTTTTCAGTCGAACAAACTGCTTTTCTTCTTCAAGATGCCTTGACAACTCTGACCGATATTTTTCCTTCGTTTTTTCTTTTTAAATAAAGAGCATTCTTCCACTTTGGGAATTCACACATTGAATTAAGTATCGCCGTTTATAATTTATTTAAAAAATAATGCTCAATGCAGTAAAGAGAATTATCGAAGTTTTCCATAGTTGACAAGGAAAATCTTTTAAATTCCAAGAAATTCCACATTCTCACAAATTGGAATGTTTTCAGTATACCTTTCTTTATGTAATCACGCAAGAATTATTTCCATCTACGAACCACTCTTCGAGTTATTAATGTTTAAAGTGGGTACTATATGTTGGCTTCTCTGTACAAATTGTTAATATATGAGGCAGCGGTAATACAGCACGCAATACTACCATTGGAGAGCTTTCTGATGAAGCTGAGAAAGTACAACATAAAGATTTTAAAAAAATTAGAAGCAAAAATACTCGAAAATGTTCCCGATCACTAACGAATGAAGACATACTATACAAAGTAATCTTAACGTCCGATCTGTATACATATATCGAGTATGCGAATAAAATCATATACAAAGAAAGTTAAAAATTTAAATCCAAAGGCTAGGGAATTAATAATTTAATAACATAAAATACATAATAATAATAATGTCAACAATACATATATTGTCAAACTAAAATCTTTATCATATTTTCTTTAACCTATTTGTAACCTAACATTAGTAAAATAATATAATTACGCTCAAATTTCATGTCAATATCATTTACAATTCAAAAGTTATATAATAATATCCCTTAACTTTCCGACGCGGACCCACAATTTTTCTTTATAATCTGCAAACGAAACATTTCTTCAATTTACGATTAATTTACCATAAAAAGTATTAAATACAGTATGAAATACTGAACATAAAAAATTAAAACAAAATCTATTAAATAAACATAAAATATTTTGCATTATATATCATTAAAACAGGAATATAGTTTAACGTTTTTTAGCGCAAATTTTATGAGGATATCTTTTACGGTTAAAAAGTTATACACAAATGACACTCAATTCTTCGATCCGGACCACTGTGCGTCGTTCACAACGCGAAGGCTTAGTGAGCGTGGAAAATCGAGGGAAATTCGTGGCAAGGTAAACGCACGGAAATGCGTACGGTGCGAAGCGAAACGAATACGGGACGGGTTCCAAGAATGTGTAAAAAAGAAAAGTGCAGGAACAGCCGTCGCAGAAATAGCGCTGGTTAATTTTGCGTCGGCGCGTGCTATAAACGTACATCATACAGGCGTCTCGTGTCTGTTCATCGTCTACCCTCCTCCTCTTTTTCACGCTCTCTCACTTTTTCACTCGGTTATTCTCACTTCGCCCTGACTCCTCGCTGTTTCTCTGACGTCTTGTCGATGTTTTAGTTTCGTAAAACCTTGCTCGTCTTTTACGGTTTACCCCCTTTTTATCTTCAAAACGGTCTCAACGTTATTGCCTCGATTGGTAGGGAATTATGTATACAGAACGGTGCGACGACAACGTATTAGCATTTCGATTATACAATAGTACGACGCTGATCATACGAATATCGATTATCGGAAATGCAGCACAGCGGTTTGAAATCACGAAAACGTGGCAAAAACTCAAAGAATAAAAATTCAAAAATCGACGTTGTTTTGCTGCAGAGCAATAGCTGAATATAGGGTAAATGAACACGTACCAGTGAATAAATATTATATGTGTATAAAAACGAATAAATTCAGTTATTAAAATAAGCAAATGATTAAATACTGATTTTTTCAATTCCTTGTTCATATTCAAACAATTTTCGCGACATTGGTTAGAAATGTTCATTTACTGGTTAATATTCATTCACTGGTGAAATCTGTATTTTTCGTAACCGTTACGATGAACACCCTGTATGTGACGCTTTTCAAGCAAACGATCACCTCATATCCAATACGATACGAGCATAAATGAAAAAATAGTTATGTGTCGACTCAGAGCTGGCTATACCAAAATTACGTCTGAACATCTTTTTTAAGAAACAGAATCATTTCAGCTGCAACTACTCTAATAAGGACACATCAATCACTTACCTTCTGTATCTGTGCAGAAGATACAACCTACAACGACAGAAATGTAAATTATGACCAAACACAGTTTTGACATCATAGACCGCATAAAAAGTACCCTAAATTTTCTAAAAATCATTAATGTACAGAGTGTTAATAAAAACGTGAGTCACTGTTACAGGTTGGATTCTATATGTGAAACTAAGGCGAAAGAATGACGAAACTGCATTCGAGTCTTCGTTTCCGAGTTACTAATTGTGGAAAATCCGAGAACAATGCACGTGAAATACATCTAACAATAAGCCTCTAAGCTAGGGGTGTGGCGAGAACTCAAATTTCGAGTCAAATAATGATGGGTTGGTCGAGCATTTAAATTTGTCAAGCTACTTGAAATCGACAAACAGTTTGAAAAAAATGCGAGCAACTTGAGAAACTCAAACGGCTCGAATATTCGAGCGCTCGTAAAACTTCGATTTACTTGAAGATGAATTTTCAAATCAAATATTTTCGAATTACTCGAATATATTTGAACAGGTCTTTAACTTTCAAATTACTCGTAAATATTCGAATTGCTCGAATTACTTGAAAATTTATCGATTTAGGTACTATCAAATACTAATCTAACTGTAAAAAAGAAAACTGCAACACTCTAATTTAATGCTTCTGCTGTATTTTCATGTTTGCAAGACGAAGACATATTTTTTCTACATGCTCGGTCAATAAGTTCGTACGTTGGGCAGTGACGACGTATTTTGCACAGTATCATCGTTATGTTTGCACATGATTATCTCTGTTCTGCATTATTATAGAAGAATACAAATGTAGTGCTTGTTGTAATTCGATACAACGTAGTATGTATTTATGCGGTCAATGTGAGACAGTTGAATTTATCATTAACGTGCTCTCTGTGATTGTTCTCAGTGACAGTGATTAGTATTTCATAGTAAATAGATAAATATTCAAATAATTCGAAACTTTTAGATCTGAAAATTCATCTCCAAGTAAATCGAAGTCTTACGGGGTTCGATTATTGGAGCCGTTTGAGTTTTTCAAGTAGCTCGTATGTTACTCAAACAGTTCGTCGATTTCAAGCAACTCAAAAAATTCAAATGCTCGACTCGACTCGAGCAGTCGGACCAAGTTCAACTCAGCTTGTAAATTATGGGTACTCGCACACCCCTACTCTAAGCCTCGAACGCAATTTTGTATTTCTTGATTTTCGTCTTAAAATGTAGAATCCGTCTTGCGAAAGTATCCTATATTTTTATTAACACTGTATGATGGAATATTTAAGGGCACCAATTGCATAGATCAAATTTTGTTGTTAATGGCAACGCAGTCAATGCAACGTAAAATAACCGCAATTAAAAGTATAAATAAATAACGACGTTTAACTCTTTTTCGATAGCATAACTTCTCAAAATCAAAATTTCTAGGAACTTATAAGACTTTTCCGTTCCGAGATCTAATTTATTTTAAAAATCGTCACTTTTACAAATTATACAGTTACTTATATATCCGGCAATCTTTTTCTGGCCTGGATATAATAATACATGACGATTACGTCTTCCAAGGAAAGAAGATTAATGATGGAAATATGGCAGGGGCGTTGAACAAATCACGGTGACTGCGAAGTTAAGATGAATTCGCTTCGCCTGTTCGAGCTGCGAAATGTTTTACATCTGGAGAAGAAAAAAGCGATTTCAAAGGAGAAAGAAAAATAAAGCTACTTGCTCGAAATATCCGTATTTCATGCTGTGTTAAAAGAAAACAGAAACAGTATTGGCGAATTTCATTTTACATGAATTTTCATCCATTAAGAAATTTTTGCACGTGTTGCAATTGGCAAATTTTTTCCTTAAAGGAAATAGAATCTTGTAATATTACAATAGGTCACGTACATATACTTCTTTTAATCTACAAATAATAGAATGTGTACATCGGGCGAAACTATTTCAAGGTATCTAAAAATCATATGTAAATTCTACAGTGAATATATGGTTATTTATGCGTGTAGGATAGGCAACAAGAACTGAAAAAATATTAAAATATTGTAAAACTTAAATTTTTCAAAAGTAGGAATGTTGACAATACTTTCTACATTACAATAAGTCGCAGAACACTATACAAATAACTAATAAACTCTAACAATGCACATTCTGAAATCTTTATGAGTAAGAATATATGATGCAATAATTAAGTTTTTGATTGATATGTCGTTTATTGAACAATAATAATTCAATATAATATGTATGGAAATTCACGTAAATTATCGCAGATTTAATACCATACTAATATTCGTACTCGTACAATTTATGCCAAATTTAATAAATATTGACAGTCAAAAATTTTGCTAGACCGCCCTTTGATTTGATTATGTTTTTTGATCGATTTGATATACAATGACCTCATTTTTTTGTACACTTTGGTTTTATACTATTTGTTTAAATGTTTGTTTGAAATGATTTTGAAGGAACAAGAAATGAACTACTAATGAGTACGATATATGTACTTTTGTGAGATTAAATCTGTGTCAATTTACTTAAACTGCCATTCCTATTATACAGGATGTCCCTAAAATCGTGGTTCAACTGACCGGTTGGTAGACATGACCTTGAAATTCAAGGTAAAAGTTTTTTATTATTGCGTCGCATTCTACTCGTCATGAGGATAAAAAGTCTGAAAGGAACAATTGGTCGCAACTCAACCGTTCTCTTGAAAAATTATGTTAAAATGGCATTAGCATTCGCACTCACTTTGTTTGCAACGTGCTGGCATTTTTCAGTCAAATGCAAGGTAAATAGCATCTATTGTTATACGTAAATACCCCAGATACACCCTATTAACGTGAGCACCTTTAGTATCGCACTTGCTTTTGATTTACAGAAAATGTATTTTAATAAATGCTCAAAGTGATGTCCATCAACTGTGATACATTTTTGCACTAACCCCTCTATTGTAGCTATTTTATTATTTAAATCTACTCCCAGACATTTGTGGATTTTTTGTACTCAAGGTCACATGATGGTCACACTAAGCCTTTGGATTTGTCTTAATCCCAACTACTATGCTACGCTAATAAGAATATGTGTTCCCATTTGGAAAAAACACCTATGCCCTTGAAATATCGCAGTATTTGTTCCTTCTAACCAAGTAATACATGTCCCTCACATTTTTTTGTATCCTCAAAAACAAGTAAGCACCTAGAAGATTATTCCACAAAATTATTCCAAGTGAGCACCAAGATTATTCTGCCTTCTTATACCCTCGATTCACCTAAGACAATACTAGATATTGTTTAGGGCACTTTGCAACAGGCTGAGGTAGGGGAAGGTCATAATTCCGCAAATCCGCATGCTGAAACAAAACATCTCGCATGGCACTATACATACAGACCTGAATCAAGTAACTTTTCAAACTTTACACTAACCAAAATATGACATAAAAGATCTAGAACTGTAGGGTTATATTCAATGATAACATATTTACTTTTCACTTCCACGTTTAACTCTTATATGGAGAATACCTAATAAACAGTTCTGCGGACGGTTTTTTTTAACAGATGTCCACGGATCCAAAGGTGTTAAATCACCACCAGAGCTATGAAATATAATTTTTTTAAAACAGATTAACCACAGATCGTAACAATTACCTAATGCGACCCTGGTCTTTCTGATAAGGAAACTTTGGTAACCTAAACATTCTAAATTTTGTTCAAACTGCTGATTTGTAAAGAATTTCAGTGGGAATATTGAACAATTTTTCCGTTTTGCTACTTTTTTGCCCATTAGAGTGAAAACATCCCTTAAAGGTTAATGTGCGTTTTCCTATTTTTCTGTATATCTTGAAAATTTCAATAGTATAAGTAATTATTAGAATTATAAATAATTCGATTTTTGGAATAAAAATTTTATTATGCTCTATCAAAATATGCAATGAAATCGTTAAAAATGCATTTACTTATTTATTTAAATTATATTAACAATCGCATAGAGCAGAACAAAATAAGAACTCCAGTAAAATTTAATAACATTTTTACATCATCCTTAATTAAATAAAGTTTTTCCCCGCAAAAATAACTCCTTGTCTATCTTCTATCTACATAAATACATACGTGAATGTGTATTATCCTTCAGGAAAGTTTAATGTTACTATTTAAAATGCGATATAATAATCCTATTATCAAAATTTTGATTCGAAAATTACCTTATTACCATTTCTGTTACTTATGAATCTACATTTGAATAAGTTGAAGTTAACGGTCATACTCGTCCGTGGGTGGAAACGCCGTCGTCGAAAGATTCTATGTATACATAATTTCTGCCGAAAAGGGAGTCACGGAGCAACTGAGATTCGAAAACGTGATTCGAAAGCGTGTCAAACACCGTTCGAACCGGAGGACATATACCATAGCTATCTGACATCATCGAATTACGTACCGGCGTAGACGATGATGTAAAATGATTGTTGACGGGCAAACGTCAACGTGGACGCATTTAAACGTCACGTGGCCGTTAGTGTAACGTGCAACAATTCGTTTCCCTTCCGGTCGGTCGGTCGGTCCGTCACGTTCCATGGGATCTACAGGGTATAACAAAAATGTTGGAGGACCCGGAAATGGGAAACTCGTGGGGCAATTTGAAATAAGTTTTTCCTTAGGAAAAATGTTATCCGAAGCTTTGTTAACGAGATATTAACGAAAAACCCCGACCAATCAGAACGCGAGTCTGCCGGTTGAGTTCCCGCGGTAATGTTGGCTACCAATCACAGCGCGTAGCCAACGTTACCGCGGGAATTCGGTCGGCAGACTCGTGCACTGATTGGTCGGGGTTTTTCGCTAATGTCTCGTTAACAAAGCCTCGAATAACATTTTTGCTAAGGAAAAACTTGTTTCAAATCACCTCACGAGTCTCCCATTTCCGGATCTTGCAACATTTTTGTTACACCCTTTATTTGTGGCAATCCGATTTGATTATTTTCCTTCCTGCCGCGTTTCCTTCTTCTCATGTCCACCGTAAGGCTGTCTTTCGTAAGATGCACCCACCGAGGGGATGGCTCAAGGAAAAATAAATGAGGCAGCAAATCAAAGGGGGCTCTCGTTCGTGCCCCCTCCTTCCCCTATCCCCACCGTTCCTCGTCCACCACCTCTTCACCCTTGTACTCGGCTCCTCTTTTTCCGTCAGCGCTCTTTCAGCGGGGCTCTTTGAGCGGCTTTATGAAACACCACGATACTAACCATCGTTCACCTCATTCCCTCTTTGTTTCAGACGTACCCAGCGAACAATCTGTTTTCGTCATGCTGAACGGCGAGGAAAGCGAACTGAGATTCTTGAACATCGCAAATCCGAAGGTGAGTAGCGCACGATCCGCATCTCGCGGGATCAAGTGATTTTTAAAAGGACGCCGTCACTCTCAACGGCGGTCTTCTGCCAGCTTCGAGATACAATTGTTCACCGTCCTCGTTTTTCTCTATTCACTGTCTGTCGGCATCGCCGTAAGTAACAGCCTTTCCACACGTCGTCGCATCGATGGCGTTTCGTACTTCTTGACATAATCAGTTCGACCTACCGGAGTCACCTATTTTTCATCAGTACTTTTTGTTAAGAATATATTATATTATTCTATATAATAGAATATAATAGATGCGTGTTCCAAAAATAAGACATGTATTCTTGTGCAACCTACTAGACAGTACAGTAAAAAAGATTCAGTTCCCTTGTAATAAAATAGAAACGAATATTATAAAAATACACAGATGTAAAAATAGGTTCCGAATATGGGAGCCAGTTTTTTTGTTCCTGAAACTTATTTTTTGTATATTTTTTCACAAATTGTGCATATAAAATATATTTCGTCAACACCGCAGTCTTTGTCGGCTCACCGATAATATTGTATACGCTTAATCCATTGTTCACCACGTACCTCTGAAGAATAAGAAATAAGGTGACTCATAATAGGAACTTCCAAAAGTCTCAGATTTCAGGAAACAATACCATGATAAATATTAAGTATCTCCGAGGTTAAGTCTTCATTAATGATATACAACTAGTAAGCATGCATTTAATGGTATGCAACAGTATTTATGATAATGATTGTACATTTACTATTTTGAAGGTATTTGTGATTTAATCGAACCACTTGTAAAACATTCTACAACGTATTTCACAAATATGTGCCTGCTAGAGACGCTTAATTGATTTCAACGCCAACGTGCGGATGAACAACAAATACACGGTTAGTTACGGAACAAAACAGCATACATAGAGCTATGACATTCAAGAGTTCTGTAACGGGGGTAATCTGGGGTCTTATATTCGCAGAGGTCTCATGTTAGGCAACTTTAACCTACCTATATGTATCTTTAGAAAATGGAATTCAAATAGAACTTAGACACATTTGTTAATGGTTAAGTGACGTTAAAAATACGATAAGATATTTACTAAAAGCACATGGCTTAAATAACTCTATAAAACGTGTAAATCGTTTGTATATTTCAAATAATATATATTTCGCTGATTTTTATTTTCCAAATATTCGCTCACACGGTGTACATATATAGAGGGTGTTAAAAGTATTCGTACACCCTTTAAAACGGAACAACTCTTTTAACATTGATCCAAATGACTTTTTGTGAAGTTAGAGACATTAATTTACTAAATGATGTGAAAAAAAAATTTGAAAAAGTTGCAATTGGTCCGAATCGCGAAGAAAATATTAAAGGTCGTGTTTTACAACTTTTTAATCTGAGGCTATAATGAAAATTTAATAAATACATATCGAAGATTTATGTTAGTTATATAGATGTTGAAAATTTCATCAAGATCGGTTAACGTTGCTACGAGATACAAACGATTAAAAATGTTGAAAATCGCAGTTTTTCCCGACTTTCGATCTACAACTGTAGTAAATCTAACAATTCTCACATTTTTTTATGGCTGTCGCTCGTTTCTGTATTAACCGATTTCAATGAAAGTTTCAGTATGTACATAACTAACAAATCTTCGATATGTATTTATTAAATTTTCATTATAGCCTCAGATTAAAAATTTGTAAAACACATACCTTTAATATTTTCTCCGTGATTCGGACGAATTGCAACTTTCTCAAATTTTTTTTTCACATCATTTAGTAAATTAATGTCTCTAACTTCACAAAAAGTCATTTGGACCAATTTTAAAGGAGTTGTTCCGTTTTAAAGGGTGTACGAATACTTTTTACACTCACTGTATGTACATAAACACAGAGTGATTCATCTAGGGCTGCCACCTACATTATTTATATATTGTGTGTTATATAAAAAAATGTTTCAATCAAAAGCTGTATGGTATCAAGAGTTGCACACAATGTAATTATTAATTTTGTGCTATTTCCATTTTTTATCAAGATGTGAAGGTCACCTTCAGTTTTTTAATTCTAATGTGTAAAATTTGACCCTACAATCGAGAAAAATGTTAAACATTGAACAAAAAAACTGTTGGGGTATATGGGTCCAGAAGCCAATAATTACCGAGATATTCTTTAAATGATTTTTAATATAAGTAATGCTCAAACTGTTGCCCATTACAATCAATACAAGTGCGTAATCGTTCAATAAGTGCAAATGACACATGTTCAAGTGTTTCTTGAGGTATGTGTCGTTGGAGGCTCAAAATCAAATTAGTTTTTCAGATGTTCCCAACGAAACTAGTCACAAGACGTTAAGTCCGGAGAATGGTTGTAAGTGTTGTACGAATTTTACATTCACAAGAATTCATCATCACTAAAGAATAGCTCAGTAATTATTGGTTTTTGGACTCATATACCTCAACAGTTTTTTAACTCAGCATTCAACAGTCCATTTCAGATTGCAGAATCAAATTTTAAACATTAGGTTTAACGAACTCAAGGTGACCTTCATATTTTGATACAAAAAGAAAATAGCAGAAAATTAAGAATTATATTGTGTGCCTCCCTTGTTACCATACAATTTTTGTTCGAAACATTTTTTTCAGAAAACAAACAGTTCACAATGTAATTTGTATGGCAGTGTTAGGTGAATCACCTTGTACATGCGAGATCGACCCTCGTAGATCGGTTGAAAAGAATTATGAAAACTAGCAGGGGTAATAGGACATTGTGGTTCTTGTTGAACAGTAATCTGTTGGCTGGCTAAACTGTGGCCGAATCCTTATTTCCCTAGGTGCCTACATACTTACACAGTAGTGTTCAAAAATCTGAGATCAGCTATCATAACAATCAGAGACAGTGAAATAATTGAACATTATGCGACACCAATAACACGAAGATAAATCGACTACAATTTTATTTTACAGTAGAACAAACCAAGATTAGCGAAAGATTATTTAAATCACTTATTGTTAGAGAAAGAAAATGGATTTGCAGTTACGACTTGAATACTACAAAGCCACTCCTTGAACACTATTGGATTATTCAGAACGAGGAACAAAAGTAAACGAAGCTAACAATAGAAACGAGAACTTTGAAATACTGCAAACAGAATGGTAAAAAATGCCAAAAGAATTTATCAGAAATTTATTTCACGAATCTAAAGAAAAGTAAAGTTCATGCGAAATATCCTTTGAAAAGTATTTTTTCAAGATGACTACTAATTCTTTTGTAAAGTGCTTTCTAAGAAGTAATAACGAACCAAATTAATACTACACATTTTGAAATACATCCATGAAATAATGAAACGTTATAAAATACATTCTCCTTATAGATGTTCTAACAACTTTTATACACTTTTTATGTGGTAAACCTTTATGCCTGCAACTACCAATTTTAACCACTCGAAAATCAATCAGCAAGGCATACCGTAACATAATTACTAAAACATCGTAAAAGTGTACTACCTGTTTGATTATACGCATTCAACTACACCGTCTTGCACAAAATACAAGAGAACTTCAAATTTAATAACCTGTCTAGTACCTAATGCAAAAATCAAACTTCTAATTTATTCGTATTTTATATTTGAATGTATACTTTCTACATGCTGTAGAAGAAAGTCGATTAATATCGGTAAGACGCGAAAAATTTTAAAAAGTACGATTTTTTAAATACATTATTATTTAAACAAATCTTCTGGGATTAATTTCTTCTAGAATATCATAGTATAACTGGGTTCCTTATAAAAAGCATACAATATTGTCACTTAAAGTGATGGAACTGTTTCAACTGTTTTTCTACCTCGAATATTATAGTTTCCGAGGTATTTGACCTAGTGTTCTTAAAGTGAGCATCGAGTCTTGAGCTTTAAGAGCTCGAGTCGCGATTTAAACCCTAAATGCTCGAACCCTCAAGGTTCGAATCTCGAGCCTGTAAGCTTGAAGGCTCGAGTCGTATAAATTGTATGTAGTGATGTGATGTATAGAACCCGAGTTTTTGAAGCCTTAAAACTTAACCTAAAAATTTTCAGTTTTGAACTCTAATATTACACGAAACTGAAGCTTTTAAAACTTTAAGGGGGAATAATACAAAAACGTCCAGAGAAGCGTGTTTTTTGTAAATTCACAAAATATTTCTTCATAAAATGTTGACACTTTTTGTAAAACTTTCTTTTTCTGATATCATATTATTTATTGTATGGGTAATTTTAATGAAATAATTGATTCAAATCATTATACAAATTGCGACACAGCAAAGCTCCTAGCTCAGCAAACAACTGATACTAAGAAAGGAAAATATAACATGAAACAAAATAATCATTGAATAATAGACGGAATAAAACATTGCTAAAAATTTGTCTGTAATTTTTCAAATGTGATATTACTGACTGAAAACATACTCTTACGCCGTGAGGGTTATAGATGACCGGCAGCAGGATTAATGTATTACGCATGATACTTTTACACAATACATATAATCATATTGTGTAATATATTATCATATGACTCTTATAGGCAATCACTCTTTAGCGTTGAAAACAAAACCAGCAGAACACGCTCGGCAGTGATGTGTTAAACATAAAAGCCTCGAGCTTCGACAACTCGAGCTTCATATGATATTAGCCTTAAAGACTGAGTCTTTAAGGCTAAGCTTTATAGCTTCGAAGACTCAAGGTTTATACATCACTAAATTTGACCAGATACATTTCACACCTCTAAATTTATTAGTTGTTTTCGCCCCTTTAAAATGGATGACAGGAACTGAAAAAAATACGTGTCACATATTTTTATGAGAACTATTTTCTAATAGAGTTACATAATGTTAGAGTTTATGCGTGATTATATATTTTAATGTATGCCCTTATTATAACACCGATTAAATTAGATAACAGAAAACACGTGCTTGGCACGTTTCACGCTACGCATCGCCATATTATGTACCACTCTATTGTTCTAGCGCACGCATCTAGCCCCCCCCCCTACACTCTGAGGCTCACGTCAGATGACTCTGCCTAATACAGAAAGGCGCGAATTACAATATTACTCCTTCACACATAACAATCGGTGATTGTCATTTCGGTATGTTTCCTTGCAAGACATTTGCAGAGCACTGCATTTATATTACAAACACAAGTTATGTGAGTATATCCTACAAAGGTCTCTAAAAGTCATAACATTTGAATATTACTGGAGAAGGAATCGATATTTATTTAATTCGAAGTACTTATAAGCATGATTTCAAATCTTGCACGTACTCGCTACACGTTTCACAAATAGTTGAATGATAATCAAGTGCGCGACATCAAATGAATCATTAATTTTTTCGAATACTAATTCAAATTCGTACGTGTATATGGAACGTATTCCATGACTAGGGATGCAATCAAATTCAACGTGTACTTATGAATCCGAGTCAATCCCAGTACAAAAGTTTCACTTCATGGGATTTCGACAGTACTCGTTATAGGTAACGTTTCATTTTGTGTATTTGCAAAGTATAAGTAAGCTCGGGTTATACAGTCTGGTTTTGAACCCCTGAACTAGTATCTGTAAGGTTAAAAAATGTGCTTATAAGTACTTTGACATTTGAAAAACTTGAATCTCGTAAAAGTAATACCTCGAACCCTGAAAGACAAACACTATACATATACTACAACTACATATTACAGACATTATATTATACAACTAGTGATGGGATTAGGTTCAATACATGTATGTACTCACGAATCCAAATGAAATCCAGTACCTACAAAAATTTCACTTCATGGGGCTCGATTATTGTTCATAAGGGGTGATGTTTCATTTTCTGTATTTACAAAGTTTTCAGTTTATACAAGCTGGTTTCGATTCCAGAAAGAGTACCTGTAGGGTTCGTTTCTACTTATGTGTACATAAGTACTTTGACATTCGAAAGGGTGGAATCTCATAAATGTAGTACTCAAACCCTGAAAGACAATAGACTATTACATGATATTATTAACAATATTATATACAACGCAAACTGCGATTTCGCTTGAGTTCAGTGTCATAAACAGAAAGCTATCGCAAGAGTGTGGACACGAACGAAAACGAAACAGATTAAAACAAAAATTTGTCGATCAGATATTATTACTGAATGAGAGTTCTCAAGAGTATTTCTTAAATCTTAAGAGTAACAAAACTAATTGTTCATGAAGAGTAATTAAAATAATCGTAAATAAATTGTTCAAATAATATAGTTTAATAAAATATAGTTAAATAATTGTTATGTGGGCTACTTGTTTTTATTTTTCACCGAAAATAAATGCCACAGTTGTACTTGCAAATGTTTCGAATCTACTTCATGTGAGTCGAAATTTGATTGCACTTGGAAGAGCAGCTTACATTTCTCAAAGTACTCAAGAGTTCGAACCTATCTCGTCGAAGTAAGTTCGTGTCTGCTTAAAAGTACTGTTTTTTTTCAAAGTACACGTGAAGTGTTCGAACCTATAAGTAAATTTAAACATACTTCAATATACACTCCCGTTCATAAGTATTAGGACACTAATCGAATGTGCAGTAAATGTTACAAGGCATTGTGAAATTTATTTATTTATTTATTAAATTGCTGCAAGTCTAAAATAAAATTGTTTAGGGGATATTAAAGCTCGGTGGACAACGCTTATGCCACTATAATAATTAACGTAAGTTAAACTTAATGAATGAAATAAAGGCAATTGAATAAAACCAACATGTGAAACAATCGATGAGTGTGCCTTTCGAGTAGAGTAACCCTCCGCGTCAGACGTATTTTACAGGTATTATGCCCGTATCTTCAACAATTAATATCTTGGAAACGAAGCCTCGAACGCAATTTCGTCATTCTTGATTTTTGTCTTGCAATTAGTTTGGCATTTCGAATCCACCCTGTGCAAGTGTCCCACATTTTTGCTAACACTCTGTATATTTTTTTAAAAGATGTTGGCAATAATGGGAAAAAGAGAGCTATTTGACGTGTAGCACCAAATCCATGCTTAACTGCGAGACAAATAGCAACAGAAGTTGGCGTTATTGCTAATGTTTGAAACATTGGTCGCGAACTTCAGACAAACGAGAGCATTAGAAAGAACAACATTGAAAAAAAAACCTTCACTAACAGCAAGACACAAACAATAACGTTTGCAGTTTGCAAAATACCGAGTACATTGGAAAACAAAATGGAGAAGGGTGTTCTTCAGTAATGAAAAAAAATTCAATTTGGATGAACCAATTTGGTTATTCTCACTATTACCATGATGTTCGAAAAGAAACATTAACAACATTTCGACGTTCAATAAATGGGGGAAATATATTGATTTGAGCAAGAACGGATACTATGTTTGGTAATACAGATATCCGATTTATTTTTGGGGAATGAATAGCAATACATATTTAAATCTTGTGAAAAAGAAAATGAATGAATATGCGAAACTTGTCCAGCAATATTTTTCTTTGGAAAATATCTCTATTCTGCAATGGACGGCTCATCCCTAGAATTTAAGTATAATTGAAATTTTGCTGGGGAAAGCTGTAACAAGCAGTTGATGCAAATGGAAGACAATTTAACAATTTTAATCAGTTAGAAAAAAGTATCACAAAAGAATAGACTAATTTATCTTAAAATAAAATTCTACAATTCTATAACAGACTATCAACCAGAATAGTAGAAATAATTGAAAATAAAGGGGGCTTCACACATTATTAAAAAATAATTAATTTGCATGAAACTTATTTTCTTCTATTAAATGTACATTCATATTCTTTAAATATGCTATCATTTCGCCATCATGAAAGTTCGTGATATATATGTATAAATTATAATTTATAACTTTACGAGTAGTTTCCATATTCTTGAGATGTAAGATTTGTATACAATTCGTTATATGCAGAGAATTGTCAGCATGTCATTAAAAAGTAAAAGCACAAATGTGCTGATCTTTTCTCCGGAAGTGTACATGGATCATACTGATCGGTTAATAAAGCGTTGACATACACGATATTTAGATAAATGCCTTTTAAATAATCCAGAGCTCACTGCAATTGCCCGACTAACTTAGTAATTTAGACAATAGTGTTGAGATACCATAACGGCCAAAAGTATATCACCTGTATGGTTTTTTAAGTATAACTTTGTTTGGAGTGCACAGATCCTTATCAAATTATAATATATTTTGATAGTGGCTATAACTTATTAAAGAAATTATTTTTCCTGAAGTCGAGAAATTAATTTGATTAGAATCTACAAGATCAGTTAAACTGAGTGGTAACCTTCGAGTCATCATAACAAGCTCAAATGCTAACAAAATGAAAACTGAATCCATACTTTAGACTTAACAGGTTCAGTATTTTGTAACAAAACGTTTTAACGAAACACAAACAGCTACAGGGTACCCCAAAAAAGGACAAAAGCAGTAGGAAAAATGCAAGGCTATCAACTTATGATTTTGTGAACGTCAATAAACGGCTTCAAAAATCATGATGTACTTTCTCAAACCTCAATACACACCATGTACAAGGTATACTAAGTGTGTACTGTAAAATTTTGACCGTCTTGGATTAACTTAGACGAAAGTTGCACTTATAACACCTAAAGGCGAAATATGTATTTCTGACTGGTACTGTATATGTGTTTTAAATAATAATATTTCTGTTTGAACCCGTTATTTTATGTTTTTGTTTCAAAAAGACGGAACTGGAAAAACTACACCCGGATGCCTTCATCGTTATGTATTCTGTAATTGACAAGGCGTCCTTCCAAAGGGCCGAAGAATATCTGGAACGTCTACACGATCAGGACCTGCTCCGTGGAAAATCAGCGATTCTAGTCGGCAACAAAGTGGATCTCGTTCGATCCAGGGTGGTTTCTTCTCAAGGTCAGCATACATACAGTATACTAAAGTACCTACCTATTTTTACATAAAGTTTCTGTATTTTTGGAAAAGCTTTAACAAAAGATAATTTTCTACATTCTACGAACATATGTATAGTACATCTTGTTAACCAAATAGAATAATAAAAAATAATTGTACCATAAACTGTTAGTCCAGAATTCATGTTAATATCGCTAATCATTACTCGAATAAATTTCTATGTTTTTCAGTTTTACTTTAAAAAGGAACCTTTCGATAATTCTTAATCATTTTAAAAAGCATAAAGGAGAATGCAACTTTAAAGTGGAGTTTAAATTAAATTGCTGACACACCCGTAATGAATTTCAGAATTCAGATTTACATGGATGATTTTTATTCTTAATAAATATATAGTAATAACAATTATCGGAATATATAATTATCCGTACAGTTGAAATGAGAGGGAGAGAAGAGAGAGCAGGACTATATAGACTACATACATACCGTACAGACACTAACTGATGATATTTGACTGTTTATAATCGGACATGTCACACTGAAACATTAGATACATACATATATTTATTATTTTAAAGGCTATTGGAAAGAGAAATTGTTTGCATAATTAAATACTTTTAAAACATCTGCAAATATAGTAGCAGCTTAAGTTTATTCAGTTTGTATTCTATATAATAGAAATGGAGTTCATGCATATTTACCTATGTATATTTGACGTGACTAAATTATTGGAAATATAAAATATACAATCATATTTAAAATAATAAAGTATTATATTTATATATGTTTGAAATAATAGAGTATTATAAGTCAAATGCTTCGTTACTTCTATTTAAGAAGTAGCTTACAAAAAGATGCTTCACTTTATATCAGTAAAACGTAAATTGTACAAAAATGATTTTTTTAGTGAAAGTAACTCTTTTTTCCAGGCCTATATTTTTCTGATCTTATAGTCTTCCAAAAGATCTGTAAAAAATCAGGGATCCTTCCTAGGATCTCTACTACACGATATACGAGTTTTTAAAGTTGTATGTTAAAAGGTTTTCTAGAGATTTCGATAAAACGTTGCATAAACATTTAGTCATTGTTACAAATGGACTTATACCAGTTTCAAAGGGAACATTTATGCAACACCATTTAACAACCATATTTCTTTTGACTAATGCATGAGAATATTATACTGTATTGACTTTGTTATTAGAAGTATACAAAAAAGATATCTATCTGCACCTAGCTGAAACTACCTTTAACTAATTTTTTTCTAAATTGGACTTATACTACTTTAAAAAGAAATGACTTATACGTGAAACCAATTGAATTTGAACTTATACATTAAGAACAATTCTTGAACTGAACTATTACGAACGCTTTGTGAACTATATACATACTGAAACATTTCTGTACAATTACCCGGTTACTCATGCCATGATACTTTGACCCTGATTAGAATGTTTTTTAGTTGTCAGTCGATCGCGAATATACAAAAAGACAAAATCTCTCTTATTCTCAGTGCAGAAAATGTATACTCTCTTCGAGTGTCTGATATGAGAAGGGTCTTTAAGTGCAACATTTGTAAAGGGGGTATTCTAGTGTGGACGCCCATTTTAAATGATATTTGGGATTTTTTTCAAAGGAAACTATAACACTATTCGCAGTCAACGTTTCAGGGTATATTTATACATATTTCAAGAACATTTATAATTTTTTATGTCAAGGAAAAAATACAAATTGGTGACACTGCATGCGATCGTACACAATTACTTATAAAAAAAATGGTGTCTGTGATTCTGACCGTTTTGCCTCTCTGAAATAAAAAAACCACTAAGATATTTAATTGGGATGAGTTTGGTTATAACAGGTACCATAACGAAAGAAAAAAGTCGATAATTAAAAAAAAAGCGACACAATGAAATATGACTATTTTTTATGTTTTTTAACTTTTGGGAGCTTAAGGAAGATAGAAAAAAAAGGTTTTGAATTAATTGTAGTGCCTGCTATAGTAAAAAAATCCCATATGTCACAATAAAAACGGGCGTTCAAAGTAGAATACCTCTTTAATCAGGAAAAAGTGTAAATATACAAAAGTATAACTGTACATTCCACGAGGAATGTATCATATAGCACGTAATATTAAACAAATATGAAGTAATTTCAATTTTACAGTAAATGAGGGTTGAGAGAATAAAATTATGTGTACAACAAGAGCGACCATTAAAATGTGAACGAAGACAACAAGCATTTTTTTCCTGTGGCATATCAATAAAAAATAATATACAAAATTATTTCATTACATGTTACATAACAAAATTATTCTAATATGAATAATTCACTTACTTGTAAATTACTTTTGACAAGATTCCTTAATTTATTATTTTAATAATCACTATATTACGTACTATTTACGTTGACTTTAGTATGCAACGCTTTGAATCACGTTTCTTAA